>NC_142931.1:103616755-103721755 GCF_046866305.1 Octopus bimaculoides | reverse complement strand
ATGTATAATAAACACAATTATAGTTGCAGGCATGGCTGTGTGATTAGAAGCTTGCTTCCCAACAATATGGTTCAAGGTTCAGTCCCACTGTGTGATATGTTGGCAAAGTGTTTTCTACTATAGTCTCAGGCTGACCAAAGTCTTGTGAATGGATTTGGTAGACGGAAGCTGAAACAATCCTGTCATATGTGTGTGTGTGTCTTTCTGTCTGTCCCCACCACTATTGCTTGATAACTAGTGTTGGTGTGTTTACATCCCCATAACTTAGTGGTTCAGCAAAAGAAACCAATACAATAAGTACCATGCTTTTAAAAATATAAGTACTGGGGTTGATACATTTGACTAAAACATTCTTCAAGGTGGTGCTCCAGCATGGCTGCAGTCTAATGACTGAAAGAAGTAGAAAATTAAAAGACAATGACTAATTAAGTGTGTGATTTTGTAGTTACACAATCATTAGCTACATGTGAGTCTTTGGTGTTTAAATACAATAGCTAATTAGTTGTGTGACATTTCGGATTCACACTGACTAATTAGATGTGTCATTGGTGTATAGACACAATTAGATGCGTGAATTTAGTGTACAGAATTTCTTGGAGTCTTGAAAATATTTGGTTTAGAATCACATGGAATCTGGGAGACTTTAACATTTTTTACTTCTCACATTTCTGTATTAAATAACTGGCTCTTAGTTTTCATATTCCACCTCACTATTCCAATGTGTCACTAAATAAATACTTGCCCTAATTTACATGAATATCAGTAAAATTTACTTGTAACAGACATTTCTCGATGAGTAGATTAACATTGTTTCTCATCAAATTTGGTTTTATGAGAGTGAGATGTTTAGAAAAGTAAATAACTATATCCTTTTCACTGCTTGAAGTAGTTATAGAATGTAATTCATCTTTCAAGAATATGTAATCTATGAAATCAAGAAAGATTATAAATATCAACATCAGTTGGAATACAAAAGTATCAAAATCTATAAAAAGGAAAGAAAACTATTATGCTTGATGAATATGAAAGAAAACTAATTTATAGGTAACATTTTTCTTGTCTGTTTTCTTTCAAGTGATAGCTTTGTGGTGTTTTGTCGCATTTTGGTATGCAGGTAGTTTGCTGGTGACTATGTAAACAAAACTATCACGTAATTACAGCTGTAACGGAAACCATATTCACATGAAGCTATTATACTAAAACCAATGTTTACCTGTTAGTTATTTCAAAGAAACCAGTTGAAAAGAATTATTTGTGTGCTAGATGGGGAGTTAAAACAGAATGTATGTATCAAATCCATGAGGTTACATCATTATTTAAATCTAAATTGTATTTGTACCTTCTTAAAAGAAACATTCCTTAAATGCTACCAGAATGTCTTCAAAGTAACTTCAAAGTGTTCGACTGGTTTGTTGCTTCCATCTACCTTGTATTTCAAGGAAATAAAGAACAAGCTTTGAAGTTATTAACCAATATATCTCATTTAACAATATCGAAGTTTCTATGGCCAGTTTATTCTCTAATGGTGGTGAGTGTTCATTTTCTGTTCATTATATTTCTTTCTGTTTTAAAAATGCAACTAGTTTTTTTTTTGTTTGTTTTTTTTTTATATATAAAACTGTGCAAAAATAAAATAATAAACTTAATGAAACATTTTTAACTGCCAATCCATGAAATTAAAGATCTGATGGCAGGAAATTATTTTCACATAATTTTTCATCTCTTTCATAACAAATAGCCTGTTCAGTTTTTGACATAACTGCTCAAACATGCCACAGTACATGATAGGGGTTGTAGTTAGTTGGGATCTTTTTTTTTTGCTGTCTTCTCCTAGTAGATTTAAAGACTAAAACCTTTAGAGGAGGTTATTATTTTTCAAAAGGATTAGCAATATCAGGGAAGTGGAAGTAAATTTCAATTAAGTATTTTAAAAAAGGCGCTGATTATGAGATTACTCTGTTTATGTTATTAGGAATCATCATCATCAACAGCGGTTAATATCCAGCATCCATGTTCGCATGGATTAAACAGTTGAACGGGATCTAATGTGTCATTATGCTCCAGTGTCTAGTGTGGCATGGTTTCTACAGCAGGATTCCCTTCCTAATATCAACCTCTTTGCAGTACAAACTGGGTGCTTTTTGTGGTGCCAGCACTAGTGAAAATCATCTCATTACTTGCAAGGCTAACAACCTAAAGTGCCCCTATAACTGAAGGAGCATAAATGAGAGAGTAGGCAATGATTCTAGATACATGGCAAGTGATATAAGAAGAGATATATAGTTACAAAGGACACTAGGAGAGTGAGTAACAGAGGAAAAATATAAAATTTCACTCAAATTTTAAATCAATAGGTGTTGTTGTTTTATAATATGAGAAAGTTACTGGAGTATTTCCTAGTAAACCTACTAAATGTGTATTTTCCACTGTACTACACTCATTAACTCGCAAATATTTATATATCTATATATGTGTGTATGTGTGTGAGAGTAGTACCTGTGTTTCAATGGGCCAGCCTTCTCACACTCTGTGTCATGCTGAATCTTCCCGAGAACTATGTTAAGGGTACACATGTCTGCAGAGTGCTCAGCCACTTGCACGTTAATTTCACGGGCAAGCTGTTTCGTTGATCATGTCAGCTGGGACCCTCCATTTTTCATATATACATATAGATATAAAAATTATGAGTTAGTGGTTATACAACCGTCTAAGGGATAAATGTATCTGTAGGCACTACTGATGCATTACCTATGTATAGGCCTTGCTGTAAGGTAGTTGGTAATTTAAGGGTAAACTCAAAAAATATCAGCTAGATTCTGGTTGGGAGATAACAATTTACTCAAAGTAGCTGCCCTCAGTTTCCCCCACAGCCTCAAAACAGCTCTGGTGCATGCATTCATCACTGATCTTGGCCTCAGTGTTTCAGGCAGAGCTGCTGGCGTTTTTCTCAACCACACCCAACACAAGAGTTACAATCAGGGGAATTAAGAGGCCAGAACTTGTAGCTGATGGAAGTAGTAGAAATTCTCTGACTACCATATCTGATTCTTTCTGGAGGTTTGACCAAGAGTCAAACCCTGCTGCCACACATGACTTTCCAGCAGCAACCTCTCCAGGCAGACATGAATGAATGAATGAATGAATCTGATTTTGTAGTAAAATGACAATACAGATGTATTGACAAATCTCCTTATACAGATGTCGCAAAGAATAGATAAAATTTTGTGGAAATTCTACCGTAAGAACAATTTTTAATTGCTCCAAGAACAAGCAATTGTTTCCCTTCTAATCACATTTCTACTAAAATACATCACTCTTCCATGTCGATACTTTATTCTAAAAATAAAACAGTCTTATTTCTATAATTCACAGGTTGAACCCGTAGCAAGTGAGATATCTGTCCTTTACTCAACAACAGCTCATTATGTTGATTTCCTATTGCAAACTGAGTTGCCACTTGTAGCAGCTGCCTTCACAATGTCTGGATTTTCTTCTATTCAGGTATGCAGTTTCAGTGTTTTGGGTGCTTATTTTTCAGCTGTATATATATGACAATTCGTATTCTTGACATCATCATCAACACTATCACCATCATCGTCCATCCATTTTGTCAGTGCTTGCATGGATTAGACAGTTGTTCTGTAGCACCGTGTCTTTACCATTTGCATTACATGCACAAAGTAAGAGCACACCTTTGACATGGGTTTGAAGAAATGCAACTTTAATGTTTAAAACTGCAAATATTGCATAAATTTTCACTTGGAACTTTAGCATGAACTGGTGATGAAAGCAGAGTTGGTACTGAAACAATTGTAACTGGTCATTAAAGATGTGTTAAAGTCCTTTTTTTATTTTCTTATTTGGATTATATTTTAGTCTGTACTAAACCCACACAATGGTTTTACTGTTGTGAAACCTGGATTTTCTACACCTGAAGAATTTCAATATTAGTCTGGAATCCGACAGCGTAGATAGCCTAAAGCTCAGGTTGAAATACTCTATCTTTCTACCCTCCCAGAACCTTATATACATACACACATACAAGAGGATTCTCCAGTTCTGTATGTCTATTGCACTCACAAGATGTTTATCTTGCAGCTATAGTATAGGATGCCAACCAGCAACATCCACATAGTGGTTTCAAACCTCTAACCACACACATTCAAAGCAAATGTCTTAACCACATACCCATACCTGTACTATGCATGTGTGTGTGCATCATCATCATGTGGGTGTGTATGTGTATATATATATATATATATATAGAGATAGATATAGATATATCATCATCATCATCGTCATTTAACATCCGTCATCTATGCTGGCATGATGTATATATATGTATATACACTCACACACACACAAAAATAAATGCATACATACATGCACGTATTAGGAATCAGTACATTACATAACATATTAAACCTGACAGAGAACTATTGCCTTAAACATCTAAAGTAGGATTGTCACGCAATAGTTTAGTTGACTCTGGTTTTATCCTTGTAATGTATTCATTAGTAAAGTTATCCAAACTGTAATTTCAGTGAATATTAATTGATACATTTACAACTGCTGATCTTATTCCAATAACAGGTTTGTCAACAATGGCTCCAGCAGTGTTTCTGGAATTATTTAGATTGGTCAGATATTGTACACTACATATGTACATGCTGTGTTCTTGGAGCTGACTACCAAATCTATTTATGTATTGCAATTCTTCATTACCTGCAGACAGATATTCTCAGTCAAGCCCAGCAACAAACCTTACTTATATTCCTCAAGGTAAGAACACTCTTTTCATTTATTCTATAAATAATGGTTTATTTTCATTGTTATACACAAGATTAGTTTTTCAAGGAGATTGACTCAACGTAAACATTTATATTAAAAACATAATCCAAGCAAGATTTAAACACAAACTCAACTTAATAATATATATTAATATTGTATATAGAGTATATTATAATAATCATTTCTACTGTAGTCACAAGGCCTGAAATTTTAGGGGAGGGGACAAGTCAACTACATCAACCCCAGTGCTTGACTGGTACTTAATTTATTGACCCCAAAAGGATGAAAGTGAAAGTTGACTTTGGTAGAATTTGAACTCAGAACATAAGGATAGACAAAATGCAGCTAAGCATTTTGCCTGGCATGTTAACAATTCTGCATCCAGTAGTGGGATCCAGGTTTGGATGTTCCAGAGTTTTGTGGAGTGTGGAACCACTTCGTAACTGCTATTGTTCTTCACTCTTCTCAGACCTTGAGTTGTAGCAACTGTCAGTGTCCTAGCTATGGGTAAAATAGCATGTAACCACCTGAGCTGTAGTATACTGAAATCATGGGATACAGCATGGTAGATGTGAATTATTTCAACTGATGAACTAGATGCTGAGTGGATGAACAGACAACAAACTGTCAACGGCCAAGATCAACCGATTCAGTCACCAAATTACTGCTATCATCTTTAGTCATGGCATGTGTGGAAGAGATACTTCTGCTAATGAAAGACCAATGAGGCTAAAATTCAGGCTAGACGTTCATGCTTCACCATAGCTGGGGCTACAAAGTATACTAGAAAACAAGTTTATTGCTAGGGGGAAGTATACTAATAAACAAGTTAGCTTATTATGTTGTGTTGTTTAAAGGCCAGCCCTATAAGCAATTCCTTTGATGGGATAATTACTATTTAGTGGACAGTAACCGGCATATTTATAATTACATTGGAGGTCCAGTCTAATTTGGCAGAGTTTCTACAGCTGGATGCCCTTCCTAACGCCAACCACTCAGAGAGTGTAGTGGGTGCTTTTACGTGTCACCCGCACGAAAACGGCCACGTTCGAAATGGTGTCTTTTATGTGCCACCCGCACAAGCCAGTCCAGGGGCACTGGCAACGATCTCGCTCGAAAATCCTACGGGAGCCAGTCAGGCGGTACTGGCAACGGCCACACTCAAAATGGTGCATCTCATGTGCCACTCGCACAAGAACCAGTCCAGGGGCACTGGCAACGATCTTACTTGGCTTGCCGAGTCTTCTCACGCACAGCACATTTCCAAAGGTCTCGGTCAGTAGTCATCGCCTCGGTGAGGCCCAATGTACGAAGGTCTTGCCTGACCACCTCAGCCCAGGTCTTCTTGGGCCTACCTCTTCCACGGGTTCCCTCAACTGTTAGGGTGTGGCACTTTTTCACGCAGCTATCCTCATCCATTCTCACCACATGTCCATACCAGCACAATCGTCTCTCTTGCACACCACAACTGATGCTTCTAATGTTCAGCTTTTCTCTCAAGATACTTACACTCTGACGGGTATTCACATTGACATTACACATCCAACGGAGCATACTGGCTTCATTCCTTGCGAGCTTACGTATGTCCTCAGCAGTTACAGCCCATGTTTCACTGCCATGTAGCATGGCTGTTCGTACGCATGCGTCATACAGTCTACCTTTTACTCTGAGTGAGAGTCCCTTTGTCGCCAGCAGGGGTAAGAGCTCTCTAAACTTTGCCCAGGCTATTCTTATTCTAGCAGCTACACTTTCAGCGCACCCACCCCCACTACTAACTTGGTCGCCCAGATAGCGGAAGCTATCGACTACCTCTAATTTTTCACCCTGGAATGAGATAGAAGTTGTTTCCCGTTTGTTTACAGTCTTTATTGCACCTGAACATCTGCCACAAACAAAAACTAACTTGCTAGTTAACCTGCCTTTGATGTTGCTGCACCTCTTATGTGTCCATAGCTTGCACCGGGTACATCTTATAGAGTTACTACCTACTCCTTTTCTACATACTGAGCAGGGCCATCTACCTGAAGGGGTTTGTGTTTTATCTACCTTCCTACTTATTAGGATTTTGGTTTTAGCTAGGTTGACTCTAAGGCCCTTCAATTCTAGACCTTGCTTCCACACCTGAAACTTCTCCTCTAGTTCTGATAGTGACTCCGCAATTAGGGCAAGGTCATCAGCATAGAGGAGCTCCCAGGGGCAACCTGTCTTGAACTCCTCTGTGATTGCCTGGAGGACTATGATAAATAAGAGGGGGCTGAGGACGGAACCTTGGTGGACCCCTTCCTCTACCCGGAATTCATTGCTGTACTCATTTCCAACCCTCACCTTACTGGCAGCATCTCTGTACATGGCTCGCACAGCTCTCACTAACCATTCTTCTATCCCAAGTTTCCTCATTGACCACCAGATAAGAGATCGGGGGACCCTGTCAAAGGCTTTCTCCATGTCAACGAAAGCCAGGTACAGAGGTTTATCCTTAGCTAGGTATTTCTCCTGCAACTGTCTCACTAGAAATAAGGCATCACGAACCCAAACTGCATCTCATCTAAATTGATTCGCTCCCTAATTAGTTGGGCTATGACCCTCTCTGTAACTTTCATAACCTGATCTAACAGCTTGATGCCTCTGTAATTTTTTGTATCTAAAGCGTCACCTTTACCTTTGTAGCAGTTGACTATGATGCTGCTACACCAGTCATTGGGTATGACTCCTTCATGTATCACCTGGTTCGTAATACGGGTGACTAGGCTATAGCCAACACTGCCAGATATTTTGAGCATCTCTGCAGTGATTCCTGATGGGCCGGGGGCTTTCCCGGTCTTCATACTCTTAATTGCTTTATCTACCCTGGTACTATCAACTCGGATAGCTGGTCCCTCTATTGGGTCGACATACGGCAGGCTCTCTTTCTCCCATTCATTCTCTTTATTAAGCAATCTATCGTAGTGGCATCTCCAGACCTCTTTCTTTGCATCCTCATTTAGTGCAAGCGTACCATCATCCATGCGAACACATTTCTCTCCTACAACATCACTATTCTCTCTCCTACACTGTCTTGCAACACGAAATACCTCGAGTCTTTGGTCCTCACGGCGCAGAACATTGGCAAATCTTTCCTTATCTGCTTCCCCTCTGGCTAAATAAACCTGTCGCCTAGCCTCCCTTCTGGCACATTGGTACAATTCCCTGCTACCACCGTTCTTCCAGTCCTTCCAAGCCTGTTTCTTTTGTCTAATAGCCCTGTCTACCTCCTTGTTCCACCACCACGTTACTCTGGGTCGGGAGGGGACCTTACACCACCCACAAATCTGGTCGGTGGCTTTCAACAGGTTGTCCCGCAGAAATCTCCAATTGTCTTCCACGTTGTATGATGCTATATCCCCTTCTATTTCGTTAAATGCTTCAAGTAACTTGTCTCTAAGTCTCTGTCCGTTTGCAGGGTCTTTAAGCTTCCACACCCTTCTCCTCCAAGCCTGTCTAATTCTGGGCACCCATTTTGCCTTGATCCCAAAGTCGCTAACTACTAATCTATGTTGTGGGGTACATTCTTCGCCAGGGTAGGTTTTGGCATTTATAAGCCGCCCTCTTTCCCTATTTCTGGCGAGGATGTGTCTGCCGGAGCGGTAGGTGACTAGGTGACTGGCAGGTTTCCTGAAGTTGGTATTGCAGACCATAAGATCGGTTGCATCACAGAACTCCAGCAGTCTGGTTCCCTCCTCGTTGCGGGAACCGAAGCCATAGCCTCCATGTATGCCATGGAAGCCTCCAGCACGACGTCCGACATGACCGTTGAAGTCTCCAGCCACAAAGAGAAGGTCCCTGTCACTCGTCGATGAGGTAGTTTGCAAGAGGGTGTCATAGAATTGGTCTTTCAGACCATCTGGTAGCCCCGGTTGAGGTGCATAGGCTGAGATGACAGTAGCTAATCTATGATGAAGCACTAGTCTGATCTTAAGTACTCTGTCACTTACTCTAACGACTTCGATTACCTTATCCACCCATTTCTCCGCTAGAAGTGTTCCCTGCCCAGAAAATCTTGTACCTGTGTTCTTTGCCTGTGAGGAACCTCGCAGAACCTCCTCTCCATCTTACTTCCTGGATGCAGCACATATCTACGCGTCTCCGTTCAAGCATCTCAACAATTTCACCAGATCTACCTTTCAGCGTGCCGACGTTGAGAGTGCCAATCCTAACAGTATGGGTGTTGGGGGTGTGGGCCTGTAGCCTGGGAAGGGGAAAAGCAGTGTCGTGTACTATAAATTTATATTGATTTATTACATTTATATGTGTGTGTGTGTATAACATTAAATGACTGATATAGTGTTTTTTTTTTGTTTTTTGAGGTTTTTTGTTGCTTTAATATATTTTAGAACATATGTTGATTCATTAGCCCACACTGCGTATTACAACCACTATAAACAATACATCTATATGTCCATGGGCCGAAAAAGAGAGAATGGTTGTACACATTTCAGTTCTTGTTGGAATCCTTATTAGCACCTGAGGATAGACCAATTTATATATTTAACACTTTTCATGGCAGCTAGTTGGAATATTGCTGGTGTGTTTACAGCATTTGACAATGACTCCAACAAGTATCGAATCATACGTTCAACTGTATACTTCTTTTTCTGTTCACAAACATATTGTATTGGTGTACAGCCTACACAGTGTTAGCTATTAAATCTGTAGGTATGTTCTATTATACATTCTGTCTTCAATTTCATTGGAATGGAACATAAAAAGGTGGGAATGTAGGTATTATTGTATTAATATATCTATACATATATGTGTGTGTTACATACACTTATACTGACATGTTTTATTTCAGGAAGAACCAATTCGTGGATTTCATATCTGTCATTATTTGAATTTTATGAAAAAGTTGGAAGTCACTTACCGAGACCTGCTTCTGTCTGAAATGTGTGATAAAAGAACCAATAGTAAGAAAAATGATATCAAATAATTTGACTTATGAATTGCAATGACAATTCAGAATGGTTCCTAAGTCATTTTAAATTACTCTAGGTCAGTGAAAACTCATTGGAAAGAAAAAGTTCAAAGAATAAAGGGTTATACGGCTACATACAGATTTATCATCATGTCAGTATGGTGATGATTTCTTTTCAGAAAGATCTCATGGAAATTATCTTCTTAACTTGTTTAATTTCTGACATTGATTGGCACAAGGCTATACATTTTAGAGGTGGTGGTTTTTAGTCCATTGAAAAGATACCAATTCAATGTCTTTATGTTGTTTCATATATGTACATAGCATTTGCTGACATATTTTATCCCCAAATATTAGTGATGAGTTTAAAAACCACCCCTCAAAATCTTTCCATCAATTCTAACAAATAATTTAATTTAAGCTTATATAAAGTGATGACTGAAAGAAATATTTGTGACAGTGTATATATTTTGAATTTTGGGGTTAGAGCTCTTAACATTCTGGACTGAAATCCCTCCAAATTGTGTGAATTGGCAGATCTTCTTTTCCAGCACTGCATATTGCTAATTATCATGGTCCTTTCTCATTTCCTTGGTGAAATCCAATATCTCGCATTCCATCCACTTTCAATGCTTTGCAATTCTTTATACAACTGTCATCCTTTATACGTCCATTCTCTTTGTCTTCTCTCAGGCTCTGCATCAGATTCCTTTTGTATCCAGTTTTTCTCTCTCTGTACTTCTATTCTGTCATTCATGTTCACTAAAATTACACATCCAGCAGAGCATGCTCACTTCATTTCTTTCTAGTCATCATAAATCCTCTGCATTCAAAACCCACAGCTTGTTTCCATGCAACACTGCTTTCGTACACAATCATCTTACAATCTGCTCTTCATTCTAACAGAGAAGTTCTTTGTTATCAGCAGAGTCTACATACTTCAGTAGGATCTGAACTGAGATTGTAAAGGGACAGGATGTTTAATCTAACACTTTACCATTCCTGCCATTCTACCTGCTTAACACTACTAATAATAGACAGAAGGACATAAATTTGCAGGGAGGGGTTAGTTGACTGAATCAACTCCAGAATTTGACTGGTACTTTATTTATTAACTCCAGAAGGATAAATGGCAAAACTGACCTTGGCAGGATTTGAACTCAAAATGTAAAGAGCTGGAAAAAATGTTGCAAGGCATTTTATGACACAGGAACGATTCTGCCAATTTACCACCCTGGCATTTATAATAATATTTCAAATTTTGGCACAAAGCCAGAAATTTTAGCGGAGGAGCAAATCAATTACATCAACCCTACCACTTGACTGGTATTAGATTTTAATGACCCCAAAAGGGTGAAAGGCAAATTTGACTTCAGAAGAATCATTTTGTCTGATGCTGTAAAGGATTTTGCCAGCTTGCCACCTTAGTAATAATAATAATCCTTTCTACCATAGGCACAGGGCTGAAATTTTGTGAGAGGGAGCTAGTTGATTGCATCAACCCTAGTGCATAAGTAGTATGTATTTTATTGACCCCAAAAGGATAAAAGGCAAAGTCGACCTCGGCAGAATTTGAACTCAAAACATAAAGCTGGAAGAAATGCCATGAAGCATTTTCTTCAACACGCTAATGATTCTGCCAACTTGCTACCTTAGTAATAATAATAATGATTAATTCTTTTATTAGCCACAATGGCTCACATACACTGACATTAAATGACATAACACAAACATAAAAGACAACACAAGACGAGACATAGGGTTTTACAGCGTGTAAACAATTTATAACAATAAAAAATTAAATTAAAACTGCTAATAGGGGAGGCGCTTTAAAGGTCCTTGTGGAAAAACTGACAAAAGCCATGGGATCAACAGGGCAAGAACGCTTTTTTAATTCCCTTTTTACAGGTGCACGCTCGGAATTGGTCCTTTCACACTTGCCATTCTTTCAACATTCACCCACCTTTCAACAAACTTTCTCCAAGGCAACACTTCCTTCTCCACTCTCACTTTCCTCTTTAAGTAAAACTTGAAGAAGTTGATGAGGGCTTGGCCAAAGAAGAAAGTGTCTGTCTTTAGCTCTTTCAAATGAGTCCACCACACTACCTCTTTTGCTACAACCACTAGACAAATAAAAATTGCCTTCCCCTCCCACCAAAAGAGGGCAGTGGGGCAATCCTCACAATGGATTCAGCTAATAGCTAGATTCATCCTACACACAACAACAGGTGTTTGATATAAACCCACAGATCAGCTATACTTGGGCACTAGATAAGGCGTGCAGAACAGTTTCATTACTATGCAACCACCTCAGGCAGGCCTGGCTGACAGCACTTCCGTGCCAGTAAAATTTATCTCAAACAGACAGCCTGAACTGTCAGGCAAGGGATTTCTGGAAGTTATCCATAAGCAAATGCCTGAAAGTTCTCTGAAACAGACTGGTTAATTCATCTTCATTGATGCCCAGAATTTCCCCGAGTACGTCATCGCACTTTCCCTCCAGGATGAAAGGGTAAGAAGATTACATCAACCTCAGTGCACAACTGGTACTTATTTCATTGACCCCCAAAAGGATGAAACGCAAAGCTGACCTCGGTAGAATTCGAACTCAGAATCTAAGCATTTTTGTCTGGTGCTATGATTCTGCCAGCTCAATGCCTTAATAATAATGATTTCAAATTTTGGAAGAAATTTTGGGGGTTGAACGTAAATTGATTAGTACTTATTTTATCAACCCTGAAAGGATGGAAAGCAAAATTGATCTTGACAGAATTTGAACTCAGAACGTAAAGATAGCCAAAATGCTGCTAAGCATTTATCCCTACATGCTAACAGTTCTGCCAGTTCACCGCCTTATTAATAATAATGGTTTCACTTTTTGGCACAAGGCCAGTGATTTGGGGGGAGGGGCTAGTCAATTACGTCAACCCCCAGTGCTCAACTGGTACTTATTTTATCAACCCTGGAAGTATGAAAAGCAAAGTTGATCTTGGCAGAATTTGAACTCAGAACATTAAGACAGACGAAATACTGTTAAGCATTTTCCCTAGTGTGCTAATAACCATAACTTCATTTAAAAGACTCAGCTATCATAAACATCTGTAATCAACTGTTATCAACCACTTCTGTGATTGTTTACATTGGTTATTCTGTAATAGAATCAATTGGAAACACAATAATCTACCAAATTACTTATAACTTCATTAGTTACAGTTTTTGTTTTAATGAGATATCATTCTTTGCATACATAACAGGGTTCTTTTAGATATTTATTCCAATTACTAAAATATATTTTAATTTTGTTCATCATTATCGACTATAGATTCTTCGTTGCCACTCAGAGAAATTCATTGCAAGTTTAATCAATACTCTATATCCAAATATGTTTCATAGAGTAAAGATAACCAGTTTATAGTATAAGGCTACAACCCAGTTTGAATTCTTAATTGTAGATATTTTCTCCTCTTGGTTGCTGCTTATACTATCAAATCTCTTCCTCTCTTTCTTGTAAAACAAGGCTATGTGACTCATTAAAACAGAACCAATGCCAGCATTCAAAGAAAGACAGGTATTGTCAATAACATTATTTAATGATTAGAAACAATATGGAAAGAAACTGATTATATATAGAAAAAAACATGTTTATATTTATTTCTCTATAGTTCAGAAATCCATTTGAGAGAACAATTAATGTTCCTTTAATAAAATATCTGTTACCACAATGAAAGCAGTCTCAAATTTTGAACAAAGACTTACAGAATAATTAAAGTTGATTAAAAATTTGAAATTATCAAAACTCAGCTGAATTGCAATTCAGGTAATTTTCATAATTTATGTTTTTCCAATATCATAATAAACTTATTTTGTCATATGTAGATTTCCAAATAATTAATGTAATGTTCAGCTTATAATGATGAATTAATAACATAAATTACTCTGGGTGATGATTCCATTCTAAGATATATGAATGATATTAAAGAGAATTCATTGAAACATGTGTAGGTTTAAAAAAAACTTTGCTTTATATCAACCCCGAACACCAGCAAGATTTCTACTGCATCTACTATAAATGGAGAACTTCTTCAACTGATGTAAAATGACACATTCCATTGTTTTGCAGATCTATTAAAATCAGATTGTATATTTTTTTTAAGAAATGGTATCCAAAGAAATTTGAAAGACAATAACAAAAGCTTATAATTTATTTTTGCATCATATTGTCTCAGTGAGTTATTGAGATGAGCAACAATGGCAGTTTAGCATACTTCTGTACACTGAACAGCTTCAATAGGCATGAAGGTAGATTTCATATTTTAAACTAAAAACAAGACAGTTGAGAAAAAGAAAAGAACTACAATAACTCGAGTGGTACACATATACAAAAAAAATGAATAAATAAAGAAAACAGTTGTGGAATTTCAAAATATACAAAAGGTATTTTTATACAATATTTTCACATATATATATATATATATGTGTGTGTGTGTGTATTTGTGAGAGTGTGTATGTACATATATATGCGTTAATTCACATATATTCAAATATTTGAACATTTAATGAAAGACAAATAAATATATGATATGTTTTCCAGACATATGTCTGTGACCGATACATAAGGAAGTTGTGTCTGGTTTAAAAATGATAATTGATACCTTCATAAGACATTGACTTCAAACACATATCCACATGCTGATATACACAGTAAGAAAAAGGGAAACAGAAAATCCAGCTATTTTACATGATCTGCACACAAGAATTATAGAGCTATTGCAGATTGATTATTATTATTTTTTTTTAGACATATCTATCAACAAGATATGGAAAAAGTAACTTCCAAATGGTTATGAGTGCTTGTCTACCTCATGTGCATTGTATGGCATTGAGGAAAGAGTTAAATGTTAAGGTATGAAGAGAAAAACCACCCACCTTTTACAGGTATACATACTTAAGCCGTTCTTCTTAAAATAAATTTTGGCTGCATCATTTTATATATATATTAATGTCATGGACATTAAACAAAATATTTTTTTACATATAACTTATTTTGTAAAAGTCATCTAAATATTTTTTTTTAGTTAATGTGATATTTCAGTGTTTTCCAAAGCTCATTAGAGTAAGTTAATAATAGTAACATTTGAAGATCTTGGAATATAATATTTCAGCAATATATAGTATACAAGATGTTTAAAACTAATAATAAAAAAAAAAAGAGGTAACTAAAATTTTACCCTCCTCAGCAAGTGAACAAGGGAGGGACTGAAACAGCCTTAAAAAAAGGGGAGGAAACTCAGTTGACCAACATAATTTTAGTTGGTTGAGCCAATGGGGAAGAGTAAATGAAGAAATAAAGACAGTTATCTCTGGAATTATTAAAGAGTCAAGGTGTGAGTGGAGGTAAATTCACTGCCCAATAACCTTTGTGAGAATAAAAAGAACGTGCTAGATATTCCAAAAGTTTCACAGAATCATGGAAAACATTGGCCGGGTTGACAACAAAATCTGAACAGTAGTTTACAGTGGTTATCAATGAACAATACTGTCGGTTAGTTTTAAGGTTTCGGAGGGCATTCAGTGCTTGTTTACCAGGTGAGTGCAATACAATAGACATCTCTGGATGAACTCGTAAAGTCAGATCAGGATGGAGTGTGGTTTGCAGAAATACATACAAAGCACGACAGGTGAGCCGGAATCTGAAAAACAAATACAAATTATTATTACACACTAATTAATCATATTGTTTATTTTATTTCATTAACAAGGCGTAGGAGTGGCTGTGTGGTAAGTAGCTTGCTTACCAACCACATGGTTCCGGGTTCATTCCCACTGCGTGGCACCTTGGGCAAGTGTCTTCTACTATAGCCTCAGGCCGGCCAAAGCCTTGTGAGTGGATTTGGTATACGTAAACTGAAAGAAGCCCATCGTATATATGTATGTATATGTATTTGTCCCTCCAACATCACTTGACAACCAATGGTGATGTGTTTACGTCCCCTTAACTTAGCGGTTCGGCAAAAGAGACCGATAGAATAAGTACAAGGCTCACAAAGAATAAGTCCTGGGGTCGATAAGCTCGACTAAAGGCGGTGCTCCAGCATGGCCGCAGTCAAATGACTGAAACAAGTAGAAGAGTAAGTATATATGCACACAATGGCATACACCTGTATATGAGTATGAGAATATAATTATATAGAGTTGAACTTCTATACTGACTTGTGATAATAGCCTTCAATTCAGCTTTCAAAAGCAGTCTAGTAAATAGCTTTGAATGTATGTGCAAGATTATATGAGCTCAGTCATAAATTAACTAAACTGGTGGCAGCCAATCTATGTTCTACTTCAGACCTCTTCATTCTAGTCTTTCAAGCAATATATCATCATTATTATTGTTTAATGACAACTTTTAGATATTTTCATGGGTCAAATGGAATTTGTTGCAGATATTCTACCATCACATTGTCAAGATTTAACACACAAACATATACATATATTTACATATACAACACGCTTCTTTAAGTTTCTGACTGCCAATACTTTCAGCAAACTGAGGCTACAGTGGGAGACACTGGCCCAAGATGTCATGCAGTGGGACTGAACCCAAGACCACGTGGTTGAAAAACAAGTTTAACGATATGGCCATATACATACATATCTATATACATAAAATACACATGTAAATATGTGTGTGTGTGTGTGACTATACATGTACATACATAAGTGTATATATGTTTATACACGTCTAAATAAGTATGTCTATATAGTTTGATATATACATATATGTGCTTATGTATGCATGAATACAAATATATATATATACACACACACTTTCACATATATAACCACACACATTCACATATATAAACACACACACACGCACACATATATATATATACACACATACATGCATATATATATCCTTTACTTGTTTCAGTTACTGGACAGTGGCCACGCTGTGGCCTTGAAGAGTTTAGTCAAATAACTCATTCCTAGTACTTTTCCTTTTAAGCCTGATACTTATTCTATCAGTCTCTTTATGCTGAAACATTAGGTTTCAAGGTCATAAACAAACCAGCACCAGTTGTCAAGTGATGGTGGGAGACAAAGACATACATACATAAGACAAGCTTCTTTCACTTTCCAGCTATCAAATCCAAGGCTACAGGAGAAGACACTTGCCCAAGGTGGCATGCAAGATGACTGAACATAAAACAAAACAAAATGGACAAACAAGGATGAACAAGGAATACATCCATCTCATTTTGTTTTGTTATGTCTTGGTCACATTCCAACAAGTTCTCTTGCTGGTTATCTCCAAGGTGGAAATAATATTATCAATAATGGCATGAAATTGCACTTGACCCCGCTGGCCAATAACTGATGAGGAGTTGGTGACCTTCTGCCTTTGTTCTCTGTTTATCTGTGCATTTAGTGTATGTTTTCCAACTTGACCTTCTGTGTCTTTTTTCCGTTTGTTTGTTTATTACTATACATGTTTGACTTCTGAAAATATTATTTACATAATGCAATACTCTCCTTATATATATATATATCTACACACACACATAAATATATATGCAAGTATTAGTACAAGAAAACTATTGTTCTTAAATCTCTCAACGAGAGATATTCAGTAACAGCTCTTGAAAGTAATGATTATTTGCCAACCTAATGTGGCAGTCCCATTTTGGGGCGAATGCTACTGTTGTTTAGCCCCAGGAGACATCGTCTCCAGCTGACTATAGAACACACGATCTGTGTCCTTTATAGACATGCATAAACAAATATCCCCTGTTCGAAAATATAAGGACACAGATCATGTGTCATATAGCCAGCTGGAGACAATGTTTCCTGGGGTTAAACAACAGTAGAATTCGCCCCAAACAGGACTGCCACATTAGATTGGCAAATAATCGTTACAAGAAAACTATTATCACCAAAGGGAAAAGTATGCCTTACTTGATAGACAAAGTGGACCTTCTGCCTAAACCAATAGCTCCAAGGATACCAGTTGTGTCTTTATCTTCAGCCAATGGAGTCAACATGTGAATGAATGCTGATAGTATCTGTGCAATGTCTGTAGTGGAACAAGTATTATTCTCCAGTTGGGAAATCATCTGACAAAAGCATTTGTGCCACCACAGTAGCATTTTTCCTTCATTGTCACTACTAAAGAGATAAAGAAAGAAATTTAATAAAATGTCAAAACTGAGAGACGTACATTTTGAAAAAAGTAGAATGTAAGATTAAGAGAATGTTGGAAACAGAAGGTCTCCTGTAAGCTTGTATACAAGGGGGTGCTGATAAGTCCTTGACTTTTAGGGTATCACAAAAAGCCTGGTTGGAAACCCAATCTTCTGAGTTCTTTTACAGGGCTTAGAAAAACTGAAGGCCTACTGCAGTAGGTGTATGAATCAATTAACTGCAATAGGTGTGTGAATGATAATAAACTGATCCTCTTGTATTTTCTTTTACCCAAAGCCAGGAACTTTTCAGCATCCTCTCATTGTAATAGAATTACTTTCCAAGTGAGATAGAGCAGATAAATACAATGATGTTAGTGAGATGTCAAAAGTGAAAATAATAAAATTTTGCATTACATAGTAAGTTAAAATTTTTGACAATCAATCAAAATATTTCTTTCAAATTTTGGCACAAGGCCAGCAATTTTAAGAGGAGTGGGAAGTTGGTTACATCAAACCCAGTGATTATTTGATTGCCCCTGAAAGCATGAAAAGCAAAGTCAACTTTGGCAATATTTGAAGTCAGAATATAAAGAGTTGGAGGAAATGCTGCTAAGCATTTTGTGCAATCAACCAAAATATTACTTTCAAATTTTGGCACAAGGCCAGCAAGTTCGGGGGAGGGGGTAAGTCATTTACATCGACCCCAGTGATCAACTGGTACAGACGAAATGCGGCTAAGCATTTTACTCAGCATGCTAATGATTCTGCCAGCTCACTGCCTTCCAATCAACCAAAATATTAGTATTTAGAACACTTTATCAGGTTTAAATAGACTCAAAAAAAATGGAAGGCTTACCTAGATTTTCCTTTTGTACTCCATTCCAGCACTTTCCAAATGACAGCTTGTTCTTCACTACAGTCAGTTGCTGAGGAAAGCTGTTGTATGAGGTAAGCATGGAGTGTCAGGAATGCACCTTGCTGTAGACATTCTTCAAGAAATTCAGCCAGGTTCAATTCAGGAATTTGAATATTTAACAAAATAATGTCCCAGTTACTCTTTTCGGAGCTTCCATCTGTTTGAGATTTAATAAAAGATGAATGCAGATTTAATCATATGAAGCTAGCATATATGCAGTAAATTATACCTATACATGTATGTGTACATATTTTGAACACATAAACACAAATACTCAAAGATAAATAGTCTGGTTCATTAACTATATCATATAATAATAGAACTTTAGTAAAAAAAAAAAGAACCCATAGCTTATAAACCAATGGAACTAAGCTTTATTTTTTGCCTTCAGTAAGACAGGAACATTCGTCTTTGTAAGAAAATGTAGAGAGTTTCATGTAGTGATACAAGATTTTGTGATTACAGAAACAGTGCAAGAGGTATGTAGATAGTAGATAATGTCTGTGTGGAGAGTAAAAGAAAGGTAAAGGCTGGTAGCGAGTGTTATTACAAGTGACATTAAACAGATTATTAATCTACAGAAGAAAGAATATAGGAGACTGAACCAAATCCTGACACACACCAGAATTAATATAATGGGGGTTGGAGAGAGAACCATATTGATATATATATATACACTGTGATGAAGCACTGAAGAGGAAATAATCCAAAAGAATCAAAGGAAGATAACTTTCTCACATCAAGCATAAGTAAGAAAATTTTGCTGACATCAAGATAAGCGACATTACTTTTGCCAAATTGCTCAACTACATGTCCAGAAAATTCACTGTAAACACTTTTGCCATGGGAAATTACCCCATAAAGGAGGCACTTAAGCAGACTGTAAACTAGATAACTCATTTTAAAGAAATTATCTTTTGCTAATTGGGAGGTTAGTTGATGAAGTTGCCATTTTAAGAAAACAGCTAATCTTTTTTTTTTTTTTTTTCAGTTTACTTTTTTTCCAACATATTTTCCTGCAGCTAAAATGTTTATGATGAAATTTCCTACAACCTAAAATACCTGCCAGTCTGTAATGTAAAAGGAAGTCTTCAGTATTACCCTTAATACAATTTATCATGAGGCTCAACAACTCATTGGCAGATTTACTCATATAACATCATATTTAGATTTATAAATGTTGTTAAGAAAATAATTTTTGTATTAACAAACCTGAAGTGAAAAAAACATCAATGCATTTCTCTAAAATTTGTACAACATTTGTAAGACTAGCCAATGAACGACAAGCAGCAGCAATGGCTGGCATTAATAGTATGCTGTGGATGGAGGACTCTAACCAGCTGTAAATGGTACTGGTAATTAGTTCACTGATTGTTCCTTCTGGATTACAGTTATTCAAAAGACTATACACAGTTTTCATCATCTCCACGGATTCCTCATTTTGCACATATCGATCAGCAACTGGAAATATAATAGTAGAATAATTAGAGTTTAACAATAAAACATTACAGTAGAACAATATGTAATAACAGTTATAGTACATCAATGCTGACAGATAACCACTGAATTGTGTACAAGCACTCGAGTGCACTACAACTCAGCAGCAAAAGTTAAAAGAGGAGACAGGAGCCATTTGTCGAGTAAAGAAAGACAACAAAGAAAGCTAAACATGCATGCAAACTACACAGAATAAAACATAAACAAACACTGAAAGAGCCATAAAGAGGAAAGATCACAAAGACTTGAGATTTCACCAATTTGGTGATGCAGCTTGTGAGACTGATTGGACAGTGATTGACAGGGATGGTGTAGTTGCATTTTTCAAACAGGGGAATAACTCTAGCAATTTTCCATACATCTCTCCACAAGTAAACAGAATTGCAGTAGAGTTTGACAATAAAGCATTATAGAACAGTGTGTAGTACAAAATAGTA
Organism: Octopus bimaculoides; assembly: GCF_046866305.1. Taxonomy (NCBI): domain Eukaryota; kingdom Metazoa; phylum Mollusca; class Cephalopoda; order Octopoda; family Octopodidae; genus Octopus; species Octopus bimaculoides. Next base: position 103,700,983 of record NC_142931.1, on the reverse strand, counting down.
CATCATTACTGTCAAATAATCACCCAATTCTTACACATCTCTCTACAAGGAGTAAAATTTCAATATCTAGACAACAAATCAATTTATATGAACAAATTAATTTATATGAAATCATTACTTAGCAGCAACCTGACACAAACATTAACCAAATTTACTTAGGCATAATGTTTTATTTTGTTTTGAATCTTTATTTAAGCAAGTTATATAGAGACTTTAAGGATTAATTGCTGAGATTAAATAGAAAATTGAAGAGAATTTAAGTGCCATATATTTCTAAAGCTGAAATGAATTTCTCACTTAAATAATTTATATATGAAAAAGAAAACTTCAAAGCTTTTCCAGTATTATTTATCTCCATATTGTCGCTATTTCATAAATGATTAAATGTGACTCAGATAGATAGGCTGTTTATTAATAGAAGAATCGTTAATGCTGTGAATATCTTCATCAAAAATACTTGCAATGGCTCAGGTGACTTAACTATAAAGAAATACTATGGACAGGTACCACATACGACTAGAAACCTCAAGACACACACAGGCAACACAAACTACTCAGCCCTCCTACTTGCATATCTACAAATATATGTCGTTGAGCACACATACACACACACAGCTGCAACTACTGGTAACCATTCTTTTTTGCACATGGATAACATCTATGTCTACTGTCTCCTATCCTCTATTTAATAGTAACCACCTGTCTCCCTATCATTTTCCTTCCACCATTATAACCATGATTCCTATACATGGACCAATCTCCTTTTTACACTTTCCCTGTAATTATAATGAAATTACATTTATTTGTATTATTTTTATTACTATCACATTTACTTAATATTGTTCACTTGGCTAGAGAAAAGCAATCTGAAATTATTTATGTTTATTCTTCCTTATACCAAAACATAAAAACAAAGTCTTCAGTAGATTTATAAAATAACCAAACAATTTCAAAACAACTTGCTACACAAACTTATTAGGAATTTACATTGACAAAAAGAAATCAGTTTCTCCTTCCTTACCTGCCATCTCAACTGTTTCTATTTCAGTCAAGATATTAAGGATGCTGTTACTGAATGTTTCTTCATTTATATCATCCTGGTAAGAACACTGGCAGAGAAGCTGGATCACACAGTACACATAACCAACTCTCTTCTTACTAATTTCACTGTTCCAATGAGCAGAACTGTCACAGTCAAATTTTGAGGCAGATTTAATCAAGCTACAAATAGAAATGAATTTCTCTTTATAGACAAAATTTCAAAAAGAAACAAATTTAAACATAAGTAAAAGGGAATTGTGTTATTGATACTGTATTACAAAGAACCAGATTAACTGATTGATATGCAATAAGCTAACTTATCAATCATAAAATAATGATTTCAAATTCTGGCACAAAGCTATCAATCTTAGGTGAAAGTAATAGTTAATTACATCAACACAAGTGCTCAACTGATACTTATTTTATTGACCCTAAAAGGATGAAAGGCAAAGTTGACCTCAGTGGATCAATAATAAAATCTTTCTTAGGATTCTTGTAGAAAACGGGATGAAACTTTTCTACAGATCGACAACGTGTATCTCAATTCCAATATCTTTCACTGTCTTAGGTAGCAGAGTGGGTGTCATTCTAAGTGCATTAATTACCACAGAAACAATTTTCACCTTTGTGTTCCACAATCTCTGCAACTCTCTAGCTAGGTCCTAATATTTCTCAATTTCTTGGGTATCTACTCTATGGTATTGCAAATTTATGATCTTACACTGTTTATTTTTTTCCTCCTTTTGTCATCTACAATTATATCTGGTCTTCTTACTTCAATAGTATAGTCAGTTTTTATGGAGATATCCCATAAAACCTTCTAATTGTTTTTCACTATCATAATCTTTCTCGTTTGTGTTCATATCACTTTTCTGTAACTAAGAATCCACACTTGGCTACCATCTCAATGCACTCTTTTACCAACACAGTTAAGCCTGCACTTATATTCTTTTGCTGCTAACTTACTGAACTCACTAAAGAGATAATTAATACTTTCATCTCCTTCACATAGATTCTGCATTTGCTTTCTGTCTGCAAATAATGCAGTATCATCAGCATACTCCACATTTTGTCATGGTTAAGTGATGACAGTAGATTTTGTAAGAGTGAAACCAAGTTCTTAAATTTTGTCAAACTAAAATGCCAAATCCGTAGTCCAAGTTGATGACAACTGAGAATGATGGAAATGTAGAAGATATTGGTCTGGATGCCAATGCCTCAAAGACAGCAATACATCTGTTACAATATACAGTATTCAATAAGCACAATGAAACAAAACCCTCTAAGATCAGCAAAGGCCTTCATATATTTAGGGAACAACATTGCATCTTCAGAAAACAATGGAAAAATTTATTTTGTGAAAGCATGATCTATTCTTAATGGATGCAAAGTCATCAGGAAGTCATTGATCACTGATGATTTTAAGAGAATCTTCTTCCATCTTACTGAGGAATCAGTGATATTGAATGGGTCCAGTGCTTGAACACTTACCAAACAGCGGAGAGCAAGGTTTGATGGTGCTTACATCTGCATTTTAGGTGCCATTCTGAATACCTCATAAAAAATGCATCTGACTAAACAGAGACAGCGTGGCAATATTCTTGCAATTACTCAATGCAATTAGAGAGAGAGGTAATTGTTTTGTAGGGCATTACTAGAGAGCTAAGCAAGAACTCATTAATGATACTCTCTATGGATATACATGGGTTGATTAGCTAATTAAAACCTTGATTAACCAGCTCTGTACAAACACGTGTACCCCTCTTGACCTGCTGATTGCTATAGGGAACCGGTGATCAAATCAGGCCAAACCCCATCAAGTTTGAACTTATTCCAATAATTTTGGATGTTTTCAAAACACAACTGATAGAAATAATTTTCATTTAGGATTTTATACTGTATGGGGTGGGGTTGAACTATTTACATGTCTACCTCACACTGGTGGAAGACAAAGTCAGTTTTTTTAAAAATTGATTATTTTTTTTAACTGTGTTAAAATTCAATGAAGCCCACCTGTTACATAGAAACTGACACCACTTCAAAAAACACACACAAATAAATTAATAATTTTGAACAGAGCAAGAGTGCAGCCAAACAGACAAAACCAAATAACATTACACAGAGAGACTTTCTAAATGCAGGGAATGAAACAAAGGATAACATTTCAGTAAAAAAAAAAAAAAAACAGTAGCTTGGTTAATAACAATGTTTGACAACATTTACGTACACACCCAAAAAAAGATACACGCATCATCAAACATAAGTTTTGAATGCAGGTCACACCCTGTCACTGGTAAATGCACATGTAAATGAAAGCACTTTTATTTTTACTAAAATAACAAATGCATGGCAACATTATGTCACAAGAACAAGTGCTTCAGTACCTGAAGCTATCATGAGAGAAAAGGAAAATAACTTACCTATGCTTTACCAATACCACAGGGGTTTTTCCTGGTGCCCTCCAAAGAGGCAGCTTTTGTAGACATATGAAGCAAAATGTCCTTCATAGGGAGAAGGAGGTCATATAGCACAATATGCATTGCTTTTAAGACTGAGGACAAGTTGAGAGCATGGGATATGACAGTAGTTAAGAGAGTAACACACCTATCAATAAACGGGTCTCATAGTATTTGGGATAGAGTTCGTTATAACATCAACCCTTAGCTCACAGTCACTTTTAAAGCATAATAGAGGCAGGAGAGATCACTAAGTCATACTAGTCCTCGTGACTCCACAAGACCATAAAATGGTCTAAGAATTGTAATTTGTGGTAGGTGTCAAAAGAAGGACTCTCAAAGGTTGATTTTTCAGAAAAGAGACCCATTGGTACCCATGTAGCAGCAACAGTCATTTAAGAGCTTTCCTTCTAGCAGAGCTGAAAGGAAGAAAGCAGACCATGGAAGCTGCTGCTCTTAAAACATGAGGAGAGAGAGTGACATATAGCTATATGAAGGTTGTTGATAAAGAGATTGAATAGAAATAGCATGAACAAAAGAGATTTAGACTTCACTCATTATTTCTCTTCATGAATGTCTCAAGCAAAAGTATTGGATGGAGCTCTTTCTACCACAGAAAAAGTTTAACACTGCAAGTTAAAAAAACACTCATCAGTTTTACAACACTGCTGCTCCTCACAGTGAAGAATTGTTGCTAAAGACTGGACTGTTTGAAAGTTAAGTATCTAAGAGACAATGCCACGATGCTGACAAGGTGAAACCTACAAACTTCAAATTTCTATCAATCATCTTGGCTATCTGTGACTCTCTTAGGAACAATACATGAATTAAACTGAAATTAATGTAAATTGATGGCCAGCTGACATTTTATTGTTGTGTTGATAAAACAATGTATCAACCAGCTTTATTAAGTTCATTTAGCAGAGTTCAAGATTCAGGATTGCATTTTGAAAACATTTCTTGATTTCTTCTAACAACAAGCCTCAATATATTACTGACACATGCTGAACTCAGAGGGATCAAAATTAAAGCTGAATACAGCAAGATTTTTAACTCAGATTTAGAGGTCACCACCTTTCCCTCGGTAATTGTCTTCATTATTTAAATGATAAACCTTGACTAAAAGCAAAAATTAAAATCTCACTAACCGCAGTTCCAATGCCTGTAAAGATGACCTCTGGGCAAGAATTGCTCTTGGATCACAGTGCTGTAGATACCAGTTGACTGACTGGCTGAAACTATTGGAATCTAAGTAATTCCAACATAACTTCTCAGCCATCATAAACATTAATATTACTTCTTCAGTCTGGAAGGAATCAAAACAGAAAACAAACTAAAACAAACTGCAAATCAGGGAATAATAATAATAATAATAATAATAATAATAATAATAATAATAATAATAATAATAATAATAATAATAATCCTTTCTGCTGTAGGCACAAGGCCTGACATTCTTGGGGAAGGGGGCTAGTCATTTACATCAACTGATACTTATTTTGATGACCCCAAAAGGATGAAAGGTAAATAATAATAAATTACCTAATGTAATACCAAGCTCTCATGGTAATATGTACATGTTTTGTCTTGGTGTAAAAGATGGGCTATCACAAATATTCTGCTCAATATCACAGATTTGCTTGTCAGTTGCTTGACCTTAACAAGTTGAGCATCTCCTTTAGTGACGGATGATATGTGCATCTCTGATCATGAGCAGAAGTAGTGGGGGAGCATCAGAGCCATGTATTGAGAGGAATTCTTTGGGGTTTGAATAATTCACCTTTAGAAACATGGGTGTTTCATTCATCATCCTTAAACAAAACTTATTCAGGGACCTTTGGAGCAGGATGGGCTACTCAACCTGAAGAAAATTCTAACAGGGCTCCCATCTGCAAGGTCATGTGCAGTTTATCTTGATATGAAGTCACCATATCATGCGTATATGTTTGTGATGCATGTACTCTTATCAGATGGGTAATCATGATGGGTATATTGGGTTTTATATATTTGTCACTTTGATAGTATGTGCTGTCCTTTCACTCAATAATAATGGTTTCAAATTTTGGCACAAAGCCAGCAATTTTGGGGGGAAAGGGTAAGTTGATTGCATGAAACTCAGTGTTCACCTGGTATTTATTTTATAAACCCCAAAAGGACAAAATGCAAGTTGACCTCAGCAGAATTTGAACTCAGAACATCAAGAAGGACAAAATGCTGCTAAGTAATTTGACTAGCATGCTAGCAATTCTGCAAGCTTGCCACCTTAATAATAATAATAACAATATTGATCTATAAATAATATATTTGATAATATATTGAACTATTTTTCATTTGTTTGTTTTAATATAAATGTCTCTCTTTATCAACAATTACTTTATTGTTCATAAAAAAGATAGAATAATAGTGTATAGCCAATTGATACAACCCAGTATATAACTGGTATACATTTATGCATCCTAAATGATATGAGGAGACATAAGAAATTGAGCTCAATATTATCAAGATTTTCATATATCACCAGATATGTATACACGGAAAATACTTACAAATGATAAAAAGCTTTCTTTATCATCTCCAGCAAGTTGCAAGAATAAATGGAAAAGATGTGCAGCAAACTTGGATACAATATTTACAGGGTAATTGCTGATGAAATCCTGCATTGCATTTGCCCAGTTGACGTGAGGGGCAATTACTTTCACAAGCTGGAAGCTTTCTATGTTACCATTATCACGAATCTGTGAGATAGACACAAATACATAAGATAATTAAAAATAATAATGGTAACAATCATGAGTATTACTACCATTATGAAATATGTATAAAGCCATTTTTAGAAAACAATCAATAAATTGTTAATATTTTTAAACATTATTAGATGATTTTAAATCACTGTAATCAAACGTAGTTTTGTCAGATTTTTATCAAATAGAAAACATATTACAATCACAAAATACTCAATCAGAAAATAAATTTTAAACCTAAAATCTTCAATTACAAATTTTATAAACTTTATACTTTAATCAAATATTACCAACAAAATTAACTTCTATATGTCGTAAATTGTTGACAATATTACTATTATTGTACAAATAATTCATTCCAAATAATGTATTTGTAATTTTGAGCATGGATCATCCTCATCACCATCATCATCGTCCTCAACAACAATTAACACCTGTGTTCCAAGCTAGCATGGGTTGGATGGCTTGTTCAAGGATTGCATTGAGCTCCAAAGTCTGCTTTGGCATGGTTTTTATAGCTGGATGCTCTTCCTAATACCAGCCACTTTACAGCATGGACTGGGTGCTTTTCTTGTGCCACCTGAACTACTGAGATTGTCATTTAGTTCTCAGGACTACAAACCTTAGCTTCATGCTAGGGGATGAGGAGATTTTTATGAGCAGAGAGGGGCTATCACCAAAAATATGTTAATAATAATTTGTGATATTTTCTCAATATATCTATCATGGAAGTGAACATTGTGAAGGTGCGTGGCTTAGTGGTGAGGGCATTCGGGTCACAATCAACAGGTCATGAGTTCAATTCCTGGCGACGTGTTGTGTCCTTGAGCAAAACACTTTATTTCACGTTGCTCCAGTCCACTCAGCTGGCAAAAATGAGTGGTACCTGTATTTCAAAGGGCCGGCCTTGTCAAGCTATGTGTCACGCTGAATCTCCCTGAGAACTACATTAGGGGTACACGTGTCTGTGGATAGCTCAACCACTTGCACGTTAATTTCATGAGCAGGCTGTTCCGGTGATCGTATCAGCTGGGAGCCTCATCATGCTCCCAGATGGAGTGCTCCTATAGGAACATATCCAGGTAAAAACTGCAGTTGACTGGTTTGCCAACATAATGTTGTTCTAAATAGTTATGCAACTTGCATGCAGGAAACACTGTTCTTTTAGACTTTATATAAACAAACTCCTTACATAAGAATTAGAGAATAGATGAGACAAATTCCTTTAACATTTCTGTTATTCATCTCTGGCTCTATAAAGTCAATTAGCATCAAATAGTTATTCCTATTCTATATAATTAATTTTATCATTAAAATGAAAATAGTAAAACAAGACATATTTATAGTTATACAAGCTAACATTCAAATTAAAACTCTGTTTTTAACCAATAAATCAGATTCTTAAACAAGGGTTTTACTTACAGTTGACATTGTTTCTGCAACCTGCAAATCAATCGTAAGTTGATCCCATGGCAACAAAGCCAATTCAACATTCAGTAATGTAACACAATAAACTGGTATCTTTCTCGATGCTAATATAGAAGTATAGAAGATCCACAGCCGTCCAAGTATGTCTTGGGTTTGTGAGTAAGCTACAGGTGATAATAAAGCTGTAAAGAAAGAAAACACAACAGTAATTAAGAGTCTTTTAGTGAAGCATTCAAAAGTAAATCAAGTGTAAAGGTAGCCTGGCAGGAAGGTTTCTGATAAATGAAATACAAACAGATGTTTCAAAGTATTCTGAATTAACCGGAAACCTAACCTGACAACAACAGACACCTTCTTCATAAAGAACTCAAAATGCAACTGGAGACCTCTCCCAATTATTCTGGTTTTGATACAATACCAGTCAATAAAGCAATCCAAATATAAAGAGAAAAAAATCTTGCAAACAACCATTCAGAAGCCACACGAAAGTATTTGAAGGTGGTATTATATGTAATAAGGAGAAATTTCAAACTATAAATCTACTACCAAAGAAGGGTAAAACCTCAGCACAGTCACATCTGTTGATACATCAAGACCTATAACAACATTAATCTGATATTATATCATCATCACCATCACCATCACCATCATATCATCATCATCTACATCATTTAATGTCCATGTTCCATATTGGCAGGATTGGACAGTTTGAAAGGATCGATATTAAAAGATCTACAGATGTTTCAGAAAAGCCTGTCTCTACAGTAAAAAAATCAGCATTGGAAATTAAAATTCAAGCCTATTAGTCATCATGGCAATAGACTAGATTTTAAAACCCTGTGAGACTGACAGAATCAAAAGAAAAGTAAGTTTGTCAATGTGAGAACTTACATTTTTTGATAATGTTTTAATCATCCATTCCAATATAGGAGTAGTTGGATGATTTTAAATCACTGTAATCAAACATAGAGAACATTCTAGATATAACAAAATCATAGACTTTGAGATTATGGTAAACAAAAACCAAAACAAAAAACAAAAAAAAACAGAATACCATTTTTTAATTATGATCTAATTCAAATATGTCTAATTACAAAACTTAATTTGTGGCACAAAACAATGCTAAAAATCATAGCTAGGTAAATCAATTACTTTATTTCCCATTCTAAATCAAATATAACAAAAAACTTACATTTATAAAATGTGTGGATATATCGGATTGCATCACAGAAGTTTTGAACCATTATGGTAGCAGCCTCATGGTCACCAGCTGTCCAAGGAATCAGTAGTTGAGTCTGTGCTGGTCCTTTCAATGGCCTCACCCAAGGACTGAACACATTTACTATCATATTCCATAAATAATCAATCACTAAAAGAAATAGATATATGAATTATGAACACAAAAGAAAATCCATAGAACATCAATACATAAAATGATAAAGTAAAGTTCCCAGCAAGAATGTGAAACAGTTTAAATTCCTAGTTATAGCCTATTCATTTTGACTATGACACTAACGAGTTTAAGTTAATCTTATTTCCTATGTTATTTACATTGGAACTAATATAAGAGATCAATATTTTAAATAGTTTTTGTTTTGCTTTATAACCCTTTAGAATTCAAACCAGCCATATCCGGCCCAATTATTCTACCTGTTTTATGTTAAAACCAGCCAGATCCACCTCTCACACCTACCCTACAATGTCATTCTAAAGTAGACAATCACAATGTTGAAACCTCAATGCCACAAGATAATGCATGATTAATTGAAAACAATGTGAATAAATAAGCATTACATTTGATCGAGTAATCTGAATACTAAAGGGTTGAACATAAAGTATTTTTTGGTAAAAATTATGATATAGTTAACTAATTTGACTAATATTTTAGTGATATTTATTTTAACAACCTTATGAAAATGGTAAAAAATAGGCAGGGAATCAGATCTGACATATACCTTAGTCAGCTTGCTTCCTGGTTTTTAAATTTGCTTGACACCTAAATTTACAAAATCAATTAAATCTTTGTTTGAGATTGCTCACTAAAAATATAGTTTTGTTATCATCATCATTTGAACTGGTTTGATATATTGCAGTTCCTTAACTGAATTGGTTTGGCATACTGTAGTCTGTCATCTTGTCTATTATGCCAAACATCTCCAGATCTCATCACACCAATTCTCCCCCCCCCCCCGCATCTTTTCCTTGGTCTTACCCCAACCATGACTCCTTTCCACTGCCAGTATACAGCACATTTTTACACTGTAAATTTTATTAAGAGTTTACTATGACAAAGAAATGGAGGTTATCTTTACTTCTAAGCATCATTGAGAGTTGAATTAACTAGTAAATGTTACTAATCAGTAGGTTTAGGCTAAAAAGAAACCAATAGAACTTAATACGCATCATCATCATTTAGTATCTGCTTTCCATGCTGCATGGGTTAGATGTTTGACTGGAACTGGTAAGCCAGAGAGCTGTACCAGGCTCCTGTCTGTTTTGGCCTGTTTTCTAGGACTGGATACCCTTCCTCATGTCAACTACTCTACAGAGTGTACCAGATGCACTTGTGCCTTTTACATGTCATCAGCATGGGTGCCTTTTATATGTCACTGGTAGTGGCCATGACTAACACTTGATAAAAAATTTTAAGATAAGCAGAAGGGTACCCAATAAACATTCCACACTAAGATTGAAAAATTCCATATTTTAATTCATGAGTCATATTTCATTTGAACATAAATTTTTAACCAAATTTACCACCACTAATATTAACTTACCCTGAGCGGGTGATTCTTCTGAAAGATTTTCATGATATTGAGCTGCTAGAATTTTTAGAAAACCAGCACTGATGGAAGCAATATATGGCACATATTTATGCCATTTGGAATAGAGACCAAATGTACAGCTTTCTTTATTGAGTAGTCGTTGTTCCATAAAGAATGATGACATCATCTCAAGAATTTGCGCCAGCTGGAAAAAGACAAAATGAAAATTTATGTTAATAATAAATTAAAACCTATAAAATAAAAGTAATGCTTTGATTGTGATGAAAATAGATTTTTATTTTAACTACTTTGTAACTACTTTGAAGAATCTACAAAAAGTACTGAGAAGCTGACACTTGTGATAACATCATCTTTCTGGACAACCTGAAAAAACTGGTTTTTAGGCTATATTAACCTTTACAAGCAGTAGATTAGAGACAAGTAATTGAAGACCAGAGTCAGTTATATCCCAACTTTTAAATGTTGTGAAGAGAAACATAAACAGAAAGAGAAACAATTGAAACCGACAGGAACTTTTTTAACAATATCCAAAAGAGCTTCTTCTGGGCAAAACTGTCTAATACAACTTTGACAACAGCACAACTAAATTCTGAAGTCTACATCTGGATCAAGGGTTACTTGTGCATACTTGGATTTTACCAAAATCTTTGACAAGAATATCATGTTAAACATGAATAATGGTTGGCATCTGTTAAATTGTAATGGCCAACAGATCCCTATCTGCAAGTCTGTAGAAATAAGCGGAGTGCAACAAGGTACTTTTCTGAGGCCTGTTTTGTTGTCAGACAGAGTTAAAAGTATACATTCAACCAGACTGAACAGTTATGCAAAACAACACTAAAGTGTTGCTACAGATTAAGACAAATGATTATATCTACAAATGCCAACAAGATCTAGATGCCATCTACAACTGGGCAAATGCAATAACTACACAGTCCTGTCTGTACCCAAAGAGGTAATTATATAAAATTGATATTGCTACAATGGATTAAAAACTGACCTGGTGGCTAGATAGTTGTGAAGCTGAAGGGGCAGAAATGTTTGATAACTGCTGTAGTTGATAATCTTCATCAAAACTTCCAGGTGTTGCACATTCAGTAACATATGGGAAAGCAGTCTCACTGAATATTTGCCAACATTTCACATGTAGTCGACCTTTTGATGAAACTATAATAAAAGACGTGAGAAGAGATTACAAGATTTGCACGTATGTGTATATATAGCTGTGTGTATGTAATACAGATAAATATGTTTATATGTTTGTGTATAATATAAATACATATATTTATGTATGTGCTTGAGTATAATATAGATACATATATTTATGCATGCATATGTGTGTCTGTGTGTATAATATAAATAAATATATTTATATGAGTGTGTATTTAATATAGATACATATATCTATGCAAGTATTAGTGTGCATCTGTTTGTATGTATATGTCCAAAAATATTAGCATTGAAACTCATACCAAAAACAAAATTCTGAAACATGAATATAATCCACTCTCTGTTCTCTCTTGATGGAACCAATTATATGTTTAACACTGTAACTAAAGTTTTATCAAACAAATCACAAATTACAAATACATTCAAACTTTGCTTGGGCAAATGTAATCACAATATCTAGGGACCCACCTGTCCCTAGATATGTTTCTCTAGATATGAAAATATTTTTGGATGTTGAATTAAATATAAGCCTCAGCTTTAAACCTAGCTATGGATCTAATTACTGGAATCTGAGGTATGTACAAGTGAAGTGACCAACTAAATAAGCCATTAGAATAGATCACAAGATTAAAACTGTTATTGATAGGGTTTTTTAAAAAATATTTTGCTATGCCTTAATGTACGACAGCCAGGTATAGGAGCAGGTTCTCTAGAAATGTAACAAGCAACAGACTAGCTTCTTAATCAAGAGGTGCTGTGTTTTCTATATCTCTGCATAGATAAGGAAAGACCCCATGATTTGTAGGGAATTGTTGAAGAAAGAAATGGTGATGTTTCAATCCCACTTTGTGTTTTCCCATAGATAAAAAGGAAAGAAAATAGAAAAATACTTCATGTATGTTAACTAGAAATGAAATATAGAAAGAGAACACTGAATTTAATAATATCCCAAACTTACTGTGGCAGTTTACATGAAACGCACACAATAAGTAGTAGTAGCATAGGCAAAAAAGTGAAGAAGATGAGTTCAGGATTGAGCATATGGATTCACAATAATATATTATAATAATTTTGTAAGAAAACACTGTTATATAATTTATATTTCTGATGGTTAATGTAACTTGCTGAATAATGCACATTACAACATACAAGCCTGTCTAATTACTGTAATATCCAAGCACAAAACTCAAAGTAGCTCACATATAACTTCAGTATTTATTAAATGATGCTTATCATCCACTGGTTTGAATACTTTTTTGCCATCACACACACACACACACACACACACACACACATACATATATATTGCTGAATATTGTACATTGAACACATAAATAAGCCAAGTTGATGATACATTAAACTATCACCCCATATTATACAAGTCTGTGTATATTATCACTGTATTCCCTGATAAGGCACTTCACAATATTTATCTAAGGTTACTTAAACTGTATGGAACATCCAAAGAAATAAGTTTGTGATAGACTACCTTGAGAAGATTCACCTTTCATTGGCTTAAAGTTTATAGAAATTAAAGTCAAGCGTTGACCCTAAGAATCTCTTGTGCACTCAGTTTTTAGAAAGGTAAACAGAAACAGTAAAAGATATTAGTAATAACAGATTAGTGGAAAAGGGTGAAAACAGCAAAGACTGACCTTTCAGAAGCATGGAGAGTATTTGAGAAAGGTAGTAGTGGAAACAAGAATTGAGTACTTTGTGTAAGTGTGTACAGAACAGCTGCAAACAGAGAAATATAATATATTCAATGATAAGAAGTGAGTGAAAAGTAGACATGTCCCTCAAATATAATTTCTTTTTTAACAATTGTATTTTAACACAATATTAGCACTGATTTAAATTGAGAAAATGGACTGAAAATTAAGCAGGATGTCTTTTTCTCAGCTTATTAAAAGTTGCTTGCTTTTACAAAATGTAATTCCATGCTCAACTGTCCTTCTGTTTGATTGGCAGAATCGTTAGGGCATTGGACAAAATGTCCTGAAGTACTTAGTTATAGCCTTTCAAATCCCACTGAACCGGTTTCATTCTTCTTCAGTTAATAAAGTATCAGTCAGTTACTGGAGTTGATTTCTATAATATATCCAACGCATTAATGGAATTATAATAGAAAACTAAGACTTTGACTTATGCATTAAAGTTAGTTCAAATGATTATATACTTCCTACAAAATTGGCCAGAAGATTTCCTTAATAAACAGTGGGACATCTTTTATCAGGTCCTTGGTATTAGAACCTGCTGAAGATCAGAAAAACTAACACAAACAGAATTATATCAACTTTTGTTTCATCAAATTTTCAGAGTGTGGATAGCTATTTTCTCAAATATAACACTGTATGATGTCTCTATAAGTTTATATTTTATCCTTTTCTAAGCTCCTTAATGTTACACTAGAATGAAAGGCACTTGGCAATGCATTTGTACTTCTCTGCCTAATAATGCAATACTACCACTTTTGCACTATTCTAGATTGCTTGGTAACAGAGAACAATGGCATATTCCTTAAAAAAAGTTGCCAGGGAAACAATGGGTTACATTTTAGGGAAAATACTCCTTCCTTTGCACTGTGACTAACTTTAACATTCCACTGTTCACTAGGAAATGTTTGTACCAACTATACAGGCAATTGAATTGACACTGTCTTAACTGTGGACATGGTCTTCTCTCAAGAAGACCAAATTCCACAAGAAATCAAACAACCATTCTGGTTCTATTGAAAAGAGTTCTACTGGTGATTGCAACAATTGATGCACGGAAGAATGCAATCTCCACATGATTTGAGTTCACAGATGGCTGTTCTGTTCATGATTGTCACAATGACACATTGACAAGTCAGATTCAACAATCATACAAGCAGCAGCAGTCCAGTGTCATTCCAGTGATTGGAGCGGAAATCATAACTCTATCACAGAGACTAACCAGAGACAAGAAAGAAAAGTAACAGCCATCAATAAACATATAAAGCAAGTTAATGAACAGGCACAAGCAAGAAACCATGTTTACAAGGTAGAACTAACAGGTACCACAAGATACCTCATCTGATACTCTTATAATTACAAGGTATCTCTAATAATTAAAGGTACCTCAAACAGATACCACATGGTACTTTGTTCAATGCTCTAACAATTCTACCCTTTACTTATGACAGGCAAAGTTGACCTTAGCAAGATTTCAACACAAAACACTGAGAGTCAGAATAGATATCACAAGGTATTCTATTTAACACTCTCATGATGCCCTTCACAATTAAATCATGAATAATTAGAGATTAATATGCATTATTAGATCAATTATTAGAGACAAATTGCAATTTTATCCAATGCACTAATGATTCTACTAATTTGCTGCTCTAATCAAATTATTAATAATAAGAGATAAACATGCATTATCAAATTAGTAAGTCAGATATGATTTAAGACAAGAAAAATAAATTCAAAAAATGTAAGTTAAGGAAGTGATTTTAAATTCTTAATCGCAGAATAATGCTAATAATATAGCCTGAACAGGATAAACTACCCCTATTTTGCAGAGAAAAGTGTAGGTGGCTAGCTAACTCTACCTACATTGTTTAAATAATAGCTACTTTTAATGAAGAAAATGAGCTCTATAAATTTAAATGTGTAGATCTAGGATGTTGTGATGTTCATATCTGAACATAAGTTCCATAAGTGAAGTGAAATGACATCATTACAAACTGAGAATTGAATCTCGGTATCAGCCTTAGCAAGCCATAGATACTGCCTCTTGTTTTTTCAAAAGCTCACAACATCCCTGTTGAAATACTGAAGTATTCTCAATGAAAGTACTTAGTTACAGAGTTTAGTTTCAACAATGAGAGGAATGCAATAACAATGAAAGGAATGAAAATAACGTTAGTTTTGTAACACTCACCTCAAAAAGGATCAGTTCCCTTGACATTGGTTCTGCTCCACAGCTGATAAAAGCTGTTGATAATACGTCGATAAGTTTTACAACTTCAGGATGTGGGAGGTTGAGTTTCTCTAACCAAATACACACATCGAACTAAGAAAGAAACAACAGACACAAGTCATAGAAAATATAATCTAAAAGGACTGATGGAAAATATAAAAAGAATTACATATGAATTAATAGTAAATATATTTTGTCTCACAATGAAGAAATTTCTGAGCTAAACGCTAAAATGTATGAATGAGCATGGCGTCAGCAACTGAAATTAGGGCAAAGTTCTACATAATATTTATACCTTAACATATGGGACATCAATACGAGGCGGTGCTGAAAAGAAACTGGCTTTGGGTAAAAGGAAATACAGGAGGATCAGTTAATTATGGTTTTAGTCAACATATTCCCCTCGCTGATTCACACACTTATTGCAGCAGTCCTTCAGTTTTTCTAAGCCCTGTAAAAGATCTCGGAAGGTTGGGCCTCCAACGAGACCTTTTGCGATACCCTTAAAGTCAGAAGCTTTCAGCACTCCCTTGTATATTTCTCAAACTGAGGTTCACTTAATCATTCCCAGTCTTATAATCAATTGCAATTTTATCCCCAATATTCCTCTACAACATACAAGGGAATAAATTCAGATCTCTTATTTGTTATAATGTTCTTGACTCTAAGCAAGGGACACAATGGCTAATTGAAAAACTCAAGCTTTATTCCTACTTCATGGTTAGTAATGAGAATGAAAATCTTCTCCTTCCTAATAACTAATGTAGGATTTGTTAATTAATAAAAAATATTACTTCATTTCAATGTAGGGAAAATTAATATAAAACTGCAATATATTAATGACTGGGCTTAGGAGGATTTCCTTAAGATGCTTTCTGCATGAACAAATGGACAGCATATAGTTAAGTGAGGGAAGGGACTAATATAATGTAAAGAGGTTAAGAATATTGTGAAGAGGAAAAAAAAAAAAAAAGCTATAAGGAATACTATCGCAAGGGAAACAACTCTAATGTCCAAATTAAAGATTGAATGAAGGTATGCAGTGGGGAGAAGGAATTTATTATTTAGTAAATATGATGACTACTGATGTTTTAGTCATATTAAACCTCTTCAATAAACCATGATCTAAGCAATAATTACCTAAACCTAAACTGAGGGATTATATTGATATTTGAGAGAAAATTATTCACCAAGTAGGCAAATTAAAATAATCCTTTCTACTATAGGCACAAGGCCTGAAATTTTGGGGGAGCGGTTGATGTAATCAACCCTAGTGCTCAACTGGTGTTTATTTTATCGACCCTGAAAGGATGAAAGGCAGAGTCGACCTTGGTGAAATTTGAACTTGGGAGGTAAAGAGCTGGAAGAAATGCTGCAAAGCATTTTTTCCCAACATGGTCACCACCTTAGAAAAATTTTAAATGATTAGATAAGATGCCATCTAGAAGAAAAGCATTTAGTTCATAAGAAGGAGCTTAAGAACTAAAAAATATATGCTGGCAATCTTTCGTTGTCAAGGAAGTGAATTCAGTATGAAATATGTTTCGGTTTTGTTTTTGAGACAATTTTTATCTAGAATAACATTATTCAGCCTATCTTTCCTTTTATTAAATCGGCAAGGTGTGACTTGAAGGAGATTTGGTTGCTATTTTCAGTAGGCTGACCAACCATGTACAAACTAACTTACTGGTTTACAATTTTTAAGTTGGTTACTCTTACTCTTTTTTTACTCTTTTACTTGTTTCAGTCTTTTGACTGTGGCCATGCTGGAGCACCGCCTTTAGTCGAGCAAATCGATCCTCGGACTTATTCTTTGGAAGCCTAGTACTTATTCTATCGGTCTCTTTTGCCGAACCGGTAAGTTACGGGGACGTAAACACACCAGCATCGGTTGTAAAGCGATGTTGGGGGGACAAACACAGACACACAAACACACACACATATATATATATATATATATATATATATATATATATATATATATATATATATATATATATATATATTTATATATATATATATACAGCGGGCTTCTTTCAGTTTCCATCTACCAAATCCACTCACAAGGCTTTGGTCGGCCCGAGGCTATAGTAGAAGACACTTGCCCAAGATACCACACTATGGGACTGAACCCGGAACCATGTGGCTGGTAAGCAAGCTACTTACCACACAGCCACTCCTACGCCTATGGTTAGATATCTCTGGTAAGTTTAGATAAAGCAGTAATTAGTAAAAGAATAGTAGATTAAATAGTTAACAATAATATATTTGTAGCATAATGAATTTAAAAAATCAATTAATTAATTTTAGTTGAAACCATTCTGCCTCTGAATGATTGTCAAAGGTATTGGTTCTCAACCAGTTTTTGCCTGTGGACCCCTTTGATTCCTATTTTACTCTACTGGATCCCCATAGCCATTTGATGTATATAAAAAAAAGTCCTACTGTATTTTAATAATTAAATAAAATTAGAAATTGTATAAAAAAAATTAAAATATTTTGTGTATCATAGAAGTGTATTCAATTTATTGCACATAAGTTTTAAAAATAAAATCTTATATAGACCCCGAAGGGCCATATGGACTCCCAAGGGGTCTATATGGATCCCAAGGGCCATATGGACCCTGGTTGAGAACCACTGGTCTAAGGGTAAAACTTGAATGTTTACTCACAAAGAAGTCTATAAAAGCTCAAACATTTTAAAGTGTATTTCTAAAGACTTACCTTTGATAGCAGCATGAAAGCCATATCTATTTGACATGAACGAAGGACAATCAGTTTTTCATACATAGCCAAAAAGCAGCCTGGATTCAGATTGGGTAAGAAGTGAGGAGACATTAAACCTGCAAGGTCAGGATGGTCAAGCACAAAATTCAACAGAACAGGGCTTTGGTCAGGCATTTTCTGAACAAATTCCTGCAAAGGAACAAGACATTGGAATATAGAAAATAATTCTGTATTAAATCAATGTAAAATAATACTGAGACAGTAAAATAGACAAAATGGAATAAGCAGAACAAGAGGAGACATGTGGGATAGAGAAATGCTGAAGAGGTCATAGGATGTGTGATGAAAGAACTTTGACAAAGAAACTAAAATAATAATGGGTGCATTTTACATGGCACCAGCAAACTTGTAAAAGAATAAAAGAAAAGTTTCTCTCAATTATTCCATTTCATTCTGACTTACCTGCCCAAGAATATCAAGACAAGAAGCAAAAAACTGTCGGGTTGGTGGGTAAAAATTGGTTTCATTAGTAACCATATTAGCAAGGTAATAAAAGATGGCGCAACCAATACTTTGTAGATGCTCAATCTTGTCTACTTCTGTCCGTGCTCGGGTCAACTTAATCAGTGTACTGAAAATAGAAAAAATATAATGTTGAGCAACACTGTAGCAATATGAATATACTGGCATAACACTATAACAATATAAATATACAGAAGTATATATAACAATATAAATATACAGAAGTATGTATAACATCATATAGTAATATATTTACAGCAGTATAACACTACAATATATTTGCTGCAGTATAACAAAATAGCAATATATTTATAACACTATAGCAATCTAAATATAGCAGTATAATATTATAGCAAATAGCAGGTACAACTTCTAAGTCATAATGTGGAAACAATTAATTAAGTCTAGTCTAGTGGTGGTCAGCCTTTGGACAAGTCCTGTGCATGTAAATCATCTCCAGCACTCTCTATATGACCAGGGAGGGCCTGTATGCTCCCCTGCCACCATTAAGTAGATTACTGGGACTTTGGTTACCCTAACTGGATTTGGAATGAACACTGGAGTGGTTTCCTATTAGCTTCTCCAAGCGGGTGGGATTGAACTCAGAATGTAGAGAACCAGAAAATGAACCATAAAGCATTTCTGCCAACGTGCCAAGGATTCTGCCACTCTCCTACTTGAAAAGCAATGCGAAATGAGATGTTTTGCTCAAGAACACAACACACCGCCCTGCCTGCAAATTGAACCCATGATCTAACAATCATGAGTGCAACCCCTAACTAGTAGAGCAAGTGGCTTTAGTTAAGTGTTTGAAAAAATTTTAACCCTTTAACATTTAAACCAGCTATATCTGACCCAAATATTCTGCCTGTTTTATGTCCAAAGTGGCCAGATCTGACCTCTCACATCTTTCCTACAATATCATTGAAAAAATATATTATCATATCATTGAAATCTTGAGATAATGCATGCTTAATTCAAAACAATGTGAAACATTACATCTGACATAGTAACTTGACTGCTAAAGGGTTAACAGTGTTCTGATCTCTTATCTCTACTATTCATTTTATATACTGACAGCCCACCTACTACTCCCACCACTACCAGAAATTTCTTTATTGAACCATGGCTTTATTTCAACACACTTATCTGACTCAGGTAAGTATAGAAAAGGGGACATTACAAAAACAAGTAACCTCTAAGTACTATCATCATGATGACACCCTTTTATTTTTGTGGCTTGTACCTATAATACACCATATAGCTTAACATTATGTCTTAATTTTCATCAGCTTTGTTTTAAATCACATTATCCAATGCATCCTTCCCTTTTAAACAGTAAGATGTGATTTGAGGAAGACTTGGTTTCTATTTCTAGCAGACTAAATAAATGTCCTGCAATCTTGATGATAATTATAATGTGAACTCATTTCAAGTCTGTGACAGATATAAAAGAAGGAAAAATTATTCTGAATTGAAACCAAGATATTAGTACACTCAACACCAATACCACTCAAGGTAATAAACCAGGTTGATACACCCTACTGCACTTATCACTATTAATGAAGTTTATAATTTATCAGAAAAAGTTTTCCTTTCAAATGTTTCACTTTTAATTTATAAATGCTCTCCAAAACATTAAGACTTCAAAATTGTGTTTATATCTTCATTTTGTTTATGGTTCAAATATCATTCTTTGCATAAGTCATCAACTTACGTGATAATGTTTTCCACATGAACTGCAGCAACACAAACTTTTTGAGGAGGAGGAAGTAAACCTTCTTGTACTAAAACTTGTTGTTGGCCTTCTATATCATTAAGTTTCTGTTGTATATCAGCGTTTAGAGTTTTTTCACATACCTGTAAAATGTGCAGAATGAAGAAAGATGATAAATAACAATCACATTTTTAACGTCTATCATATAAAGAAGTTGCAGTTTTAATTAAAAGAAAAGAAATATATAAAAATATATAAAGAAAGGCGGTGAGCTGGCACAAAAAAGCAACACGTTTGCATTATGTTATATATACAATAATAATAATAAAGGACGTTACCGTATATACGTTTACAAACCAAGGACGTTATATAGACCTCCTTGACTCAAGTTTGAGAAGGGGTGCGTATTTTACACAAGGTTTAGGTTTTTCAGAGGTACAGCCCCCTAAAAATCTCCTGCGTATTATACTCAAGGGTGGACTATTCTCGAGGACTTACAGTATATATGGACAAAATAATGGAAATGCCTTAAAATCTCAAAGAAATTTATTTTAATATGGGGTAGGACTGCCTTGGCAGTAATTATAGCTTGAATTCTACAAGGTCTGGATTCATACAAAGTTTGAATTATTTCCAAAGAAATTTTTGTTCATTCTTCAGCTAAAGCAGTCTCCAGTTCTTGTAGTGATGATGGTGGAGGATATCAATTCCTTACTTGCTTATCTAAAATGCAGCATAAATGTTCAATAATATTGAGATCTGGGGACTGTGTTGGCCAGATAAGATGTACAACTTCACTAGAATGTCCCTCGTGCCATTCAGTAACTTTAGCTGTGTGAATTGGTGCAATATCATCCTGAAAGATTGCTTTTCCCTCCAAAACAGTTCCGCAACCATAGGATGAATTTTATCAGATAGAATGCTTAAATAGTCTTGACTATTAATTCTGCCATGAAGGGAAACCACTGGGCCAGCGGTTTTCCAAGACACCCCACCCCTATCATCACAGATCCTCCTCCTAACAAGATAAATGACTATCAGAATTAATAGAGTGTAGTAACGCCTGCGCATGCGTAGTCTTACGCATGCGTAAAATTAAACAAGCAAGCGTTTCCCGCTCAATTCATTCTCTTTCACGCTGGCCAGCGATTGAGCAAGGACGTGTGTTTAAAGCTGTCTCTACATCTTTCGGTCTTATACTCGACAGCTCGTTATTCTCACCTCTAAAGATGTATAACTAAAAGATATGTATGTTTACCAAGTAAATAAATGTTGTTTGAGTTGTTTAGTCTGGAGTTCAGCGTTCCGTCAATTTCTTTAAGTTTATAGTAGAAAGTCAGGTATACAATCTAAAGATGTATAACCCACTTTCTACTAAAAGAGCATCAGATAAAACACTTTGCAGCATTTAGTTGCCACCCTTTACAATCTGAGTTCAAACCCTGCCTAAGCTCCTAAACTTTGTCTTTCAATATTCCAGGGGTTAAAAATAAAGTATCAATCAAGTATAATCAATTGTTTAATCCCTCAAAAATTGTAGCCTTCTGCCTCTGAAATTCATACATTGTGCTTTCTTCAACTAATTATACTCCTATGCAGAGGATTCATGCAATTTGAAGGAACACTATTTAACTACTACTACAACTACTACTATTACTACTATTATTATTATTATTATTACAGTCAGTACGAGGCTCAATAATCTAGGTCGGTGAATCTGTAAAGAGAGAGAAAAAATGAAAATCATGTTGAATAGTGAGAGAAAGAAGTTGAACAAAATATGAGAGGATAAAAACAATATGTCAACCATAAGAGAAAGTGCTGCAGAGTAACATGCACACAAAACGCACAATGCAACAATGAATTATATCTAAATACTTACTCTTACAGATGTTGTGATTGAACCAGAACACTTGTGGGTAAAGTTGATAGTACTCCTGCATTCTAGTGTTACTGGTACCTATCAACAATTGAAAGATTTAATGTTAATGAATTTGATTTATACAACAGCAGTAGTTGAGAAACAGACCAAATGTTTTTATTCACATTAAATAAAATAATATGCTTAAATAAAATAAATATGCCAATACCAACATCAGCACTTTAATAGGCACATCATAAATATGTGTGTGTGTGTGTGTTTGTTTTGATATTCAGTTATAATAAAAACAACAATTTTACATTAATGTGATGGGTTACTCTATACTTTTGTAGAGTATTAATTTATTACTGCAGCGTGGAAGGTGTTTATAAGCCATTTAAAATAACACACAAAAGCCGTCAGATTCACTTCAACATTTAAATTTAATTTGTCAAAATATTTTCGTCGCTTTGAGACCACGACCTGTTCACTGATAAAATTGTGCTGCATCACATTTTGTCAGTGAACAGGTCGCGGTCTCAAAGCGACGAAAGTATTTTGACAAATTAAATTTAAATGTTGAAGTGAATCTGATGGCTTTTGTGTGTTATTTTAAATGGCTTATAAACACCTTCCACGCTGCAATTGTTTTCATTCCAGCACACGATCTCAGATCAGGTCACTTGCTATGCAAGTACATCTCCAATAATTTATTACTCTTACACATGAATATTGTTGACTGTGACTTTGAAGTTTCAGCCAGTTTATATATATATATAAAAACATTAAATAGACACATTTTAAACACACGCACACACAAACACCCCACACTACCACCACCACCACCATCATCATCATAATTTAGTGTCTATTGTCCATACTGGCATGGGTTGGATGGTTTGACCAGGGCTGGCAAGCGGAGGGGCTGCACCTCCAGTCTGATTTGGCATGGTTTCTACAGCCGGATGCTCTTCTTAATGCCAACCGCTCCAAGAGTGTAATGGGTGCTTTTACGTGTCACCGGCACAGGTACCATTTGCGTGACAACAGTATCCGCCATGATTGCAATTTCGCTTGGCTTGATGGATCTTCTTCTCAAACATAGCATATTGCGAAAGGTCTCAGTCATATGTCATTGCCTCCATGAGGCCCAACGTTCAAAAGGTGCTTTTTACATACCACTGGAACAGGTGCAAGTTACGCGACACTGGCATCAGACATTGCCTCTGTGAGGCTCAACACTCAATAGGTACTTTTTATGTGCTGCTAGTATGGGTGCCAGATGCCTCCATGAGGCTCAACGCATGATAGAGTTTATTAAGACAGATTTCCTATGGTCAAATGGCCTTCCTGTCACCAACTGTTACCTGTTTCCAAACAAGGTAATATTTGCCCATTTGCAGAATATTTGAAATTAATGATACTCATTTACAACAAGAATGTGATGTGAAGACAGACAAGGACAATGCAAACACACACACACACACACACACACACGCACGCACATACACATGCTCAAATATACGTACATATGACAGGCTTCTTTCAGTTTCTGTCTACCAAATCCACTCACAAGATTTTGGTTGGCCTAAGGCCAACCAAAGACATTTGCCTTAAGGCAACATACAGCTGGAGTGAACCTGACACTATTCTTATATGTATGAGAGAGAGAGAGAGAGAGAGAGAGAGAGAGAGAGAGAGCATAATGAGTAACATACTAATATATTTGATATGATAGTGCTATAAGGTATTTCCAGTAGATTCTCTGTAAATGGCATATGGCTAAAACAACCATCAAATTTTCACAAAATGCGTTTAGTGTATTGAAGGAGAAGCTAGCTAAGCATAAGAGGAACTAGTTGCAGTATGCAAGAGAGAAGGCTGCACTTGTTTGGTTAAGTGTATGGATGTAAACAGTCACATAAAGGAGTGCCAATCACTTAAAGTGGATGGAACTTGTGGAAGAGGGAAACCCTGGAAGACATAGGATGAAACATTGAATGTCAATCTCAAGACAAAGAGCCATATGAAAGAGAAGACTAAGGACTGAGATATCTGATGCATTGTAGTACTCAAGAAGACCTGTCCATCATAGCAGGATTAATATCAGTTCTGGCGTCACATAAAAAGCACTCGTGCCAGTTCCATGTTAAAGGCACTGGTGCCACATAAAAAGCACCCAGTATACTCTGTGGAATGGCTGGCATTAGGAAGGGCATTCAGCTATAGAAACCATGCCAGTACAGACAATGGAGTCTGGTGCAGCCCCTGGCCTTACCAGTTGTGGTCAAACTGTCCAACCCATACCAGCATGGAAAATGGATGTTAAATGATGATGAGGATGATGATGATAAGTAGAAAACGACTAAGATAAGTTATTAAAAGCAGTTGTTCTATATACCTGATTCCATTCATTGCTGTAAAGTTGAGGAAGCAGATCAAGGTATTCTAAATCCATAGTTATATGTCTAGATACCTGCCTGGAGAAATTTCTGAAAATAATGAAAGGAAAATATAATACATTAATAGGTAGATCCAAAGTGAAAAAATTATTCATCAAATGATTTTACAGAGATTAAATATATGTTTGATACTTATGAGGGACAACAATGCTACATGGTAGTGAGATGTGGGCACTGAATGCAAAGGACATATGGTAACTAGAAAGTAATTAAGCTAGCATGTTCCATTAGATGTGCAACATCAGGTGCATAAACAACAAAGTACAAATGTGTTGACAGAAAAATTGGGTATCAAGGAATCACTTGAGGATGTAGAATGCAAGAGAGAAGACTACTCTGGTGTGGATATGTGATGCATATGGATGGGGACAGCTGTATAAAAAAAAGGACCAGTCATTTAATGCGGATGGAACTTGTGGAAGAGGGAGACCTTGGAAGATATGGGATGAAGTAGGGAAGACTGATCTCAGGGTTTTGAATCTCATGAAGATGACAAAAGTGTGGGGCAACTAATAATGTGTGATACTCATGAAGATCTGTCCATCTTGGCAAAACTGAGATTCTGGAACATCATGTAAACATTCACAACTGGGCCCCACACTCTATTTCTTCATCAAGCTTTGTTCACCACCCATCATCTCTCTATCACTTACCTAACTGCAGTATTCTGTTGCTGTAATTAATTGAGGGCAGAATTATGTCTTATCATCCTTTTTTGTGATACCAGTTGTCTTTCTCACTACCAGGAATCACTTCATTTGACATCTATGCTTCAGCCTTTACATTGTTCCTCTCCACTCACATTTTATATTGATCACCCATCCTTCTATGCCACCAAATTATCTCTTTCTATTACTCTCTACTTAATCATTTTCTGTTGACTTACTCCTATTATCATACATCTTTCAATCTCCTGATGAACCATATTAGTCATTTCCCCTCATAGTCTTGTAACCTACCCACCTATATGTCATCTCCTTTTCTCTCAACTACCCACTGTCTATTGTATTATTATTAGGTTGTCCGGAAAGTTCTGAGTGTTTTTAATGTTTCATTGAACAAACACACCTGAAACACAACAGTTAAAACTTTGGTATTGCTTGAAGTGGTAGTGCATCTCTTCTTTGTTCTTGACTAAAAATAGATTTATCTTTTATTCCAGTTACCCTTTATTGACATTTGAAATGGATAACCAAAAATTCGATATTTGTGTTGCATTTTTTTCAAAAGGAGAAAATGCTGCAAAGACTTGTGAAAACATTTGTGAAGTATATGGTGATGATGCTGTTGGTGAATCAACTGTTCGAAGGTGGTTTGCAAAATTTAAAGCTAGAGAGTTTAACTTGGAAGATGACAGTCACAGTGGAAGACCTTCAAAATTGGATGAAGATATTTTGAAGGCAAAAATCAAAGAAAACTCAAATATTATGACTAGAAACTTGCAGAAGAGTTGGAAGTTTCTAAAAGTATGGCTCATAAACACCTAGTGAAGCTAGGATACATTTCTCACTATAATGTATAGGCCCCTCACAAACTCTCAGAAAAGAATTGCTTGGACCAGTATTCTGTTTGTGTTATACTTTTGAAATGGAATGAAAGCATGACTTTTTTGAAACAGCTTGTGACTGGAGATGAAAAATGAATTGTGTATGAAAACATAGTGCAAAAAAGATCCTGCAGTTTGCATAATGGTTCCCCAAAACAGCAACCAAAGACAAATATTTATGTCAGAAAAGCTTTTCTTTGTGTTTGGTGGGATCATAAAGGCATTATTTATTATGAGCTTCTCCCACAAAACCAGACCATTGATTCTGATGTGTACTATCATCAGCTGGCTAATTTGAACCAAAGAATCAAAGAATTCAAGATGGAGATTGCCAGCAGGAAAGGGGTAGTGTTCCAACAAGATGATGCCTGACCACATGTGTCTTTGGCTACCCAAACAAAGTTACATGAACTTGGCTGGGGTCTCTTATGCCATCCACTAGATTCTGCTGATATTGCACCATCTGACTACCACTTGTTTTTGTCTCTAACAGAACTCACTGCAAAGAAAAACATTTAACAATTTAGATGGAGTGAAAATGCATCTAGATATCTTTTACTCTTCAAAACCAGTCAAATTTTATGCTTGTGGAATACCTAAATTGCCTGATAGATGGGAAAAGGTTATTAATAATAATGGAAATTAATTCATCAAATAAAATCTATTGAAAGGTCAATTACATATATATCCATTTTTGCATATTAAAAACACTCAGAACTTTCCGGACAACATAATACTATTGTGTTTCTCTTCGCCCGTCCTATTTCTTTATTGCCCACAAGGGGCTAAACATAGAGGGGACAAACAAGGACAGACAAAGGGATTAAGTCGATTTCATCGACCTCAGTGTGTAACTGGTACTTAATTTATCGACCCCGAAAGGATGAAATGCAAAGTCGACCTTGGCAAAATTTGAACGTAACGGCAGACGTTCCACTAAACATTTCGCCCACCATGCTAATGTTTCTGCCAGCTTGCCATTTTCTTTTTTTTTTGTCTCAGAAAAACCAATCTTATGATTATCATTATTCTTCAACCATAAAGAGAGGAATCATCACAGACATTCGCCCCTCCTATTCTACCACTCAGCACCTACTCTCCCCAATGTTCCCAACAAATGATATATACATTCATCACCCCTCAACCATTCACTGCATTCAACCATCAACAATATCCAACCTTTAGTCATCATCTACTCTCCCCTATCTCCCTCCAACTCATATTTATCATCAACCACTCCCTCAATTGTGGCAGCAGCATCTCTCAGCATAATCCAACATGTAAAGGCAGTGCTTGTCAGGATAATAATATCTCATTCGACGACAAGAGTACACAGAGTGCATCATTTGATGACAGAAGCATGAGGATATTTCATCATTTATTGCAAACTAGAATGATAACTAGTTTAATAAAATATTGATCTGATCTCAAAAACTGATAATAATAGAAAGAGGAAAAACTAACACACTTCATGTCTTACTAATTACAGATACAAGAGAATCGTTTTTACAACGAGAGTGAAATAGTGTTGTGTGTGTGTGTGTGTGTGTGTGTGTGTGTGTGTGTGAGTGAGTGTGTGTGTGCATGCCTTTGAGTAAAAGTTAAAGGAGGACATATTGACAAATGTCACTTGATACAATTAATAAAATATTTGAGGAATTAATTTAGTGATATTATTACCTAGCATGGTTGCAGAGTACTTTCAAATCTGTATTTATAATATACATAAGGGTAGACTTCTCTTCAAGTGCAGTAACAGTCACTTCTGGTACAGGTGGTGATGGATCAGTTATAGGAGGGGGGCCTAGTGGAATGCTGTGTGTTTTTAACCGGTTCAGAATTCGAGTTGTGGCTAGAAAAGAAAATACAAAGACAAGACACAAGAATAAAATCAAAAACAAACAAAAAAATATGACAAACTTATTGATTTTATGATCACCTTATTGACTTTATGATCACTTTATTGATTTTATGATCGCCTTATTTATTTTATGATCACCTTAGTGATTTTATTATCACCTAATTGATTTATGATCACCTTATTGATCTATGATCACCTTATTGATTAAATGGTTATCTTGCTCTGCTGATGGAAAGATGTTTATGGAGATGTATATTTGAAGACAAACTATTGTTTCTTGTGGACTGCCAGTTAGACAGTAAGCTAGCATATATCTGGGTATGATTTTAAACTACATAAAGTAGTGGGGCCCTGGTTCAGTAGTTTCAGGATTCTGAAGAGTATGGAACCACCTCTTAGCCATTACTGCTCCCAACCTATGGATTAATTAGCAAGTCAGTTGGGAAAATGGAGCTTGTTAGCCTGGAGCAGGGGGGCAACCCATCTACATAGTGGAAGGAAAATAGAGTTGCAAATGCCCATTGCCCTGCAGATATACCTAGCCATGGGAAAGGCTCTGAGTATAAACCTTGAGGGGAAAAAATTAATAGTCAGAGTCCCTGAGGCAGTTTGACATTGTCTACAACCTTGTTCTGCCAACTCTTGTGATGATACTGGTGCCAAACTCTAATGGCCGTGTTATTCCTTTGGATTCATCAGTGATGTGGGGAAGGATGGGGGGTGGGGGGAACATGCTGCATGGGCAACAACCTGTCCTTCATACCATACTGAACAGGCTTGGATCCTTTCAAACAGACTATACCAGAGCGATAGAACCAGACTACACTACAACCTAAACAGTACCAGGACAACCTACAAGTGCAGCTTGTGTGGAAGCGACTGCCATTCATGCATTGGACCATTCAGCCACAGACAACACTATTCCATTAAGGCAGACAACTAGGACCCTTACCCATGGTTGTTAATGACTGACAGGGGTCAAAGAATTTGTTATCAGCAGATATCAGACACCATCTGTCTATCACAGGTGATACTTTCAGAAAATTTTATATAACCATTCCTAAACAGAAATACTTAGATATAAATATCCCAAAATACCTGCAGTGAATATGATTTTACTATATAAAAACTGAATACTTCTTTGCAAACCCAGAATTCACTGTCATTTGGGTCTCAGTGAAGACATCAACCTCATGAAATATATAAGTCCATGTGACAGAACCTATCTTTCTACATCTTATTGGCAACCAATAACTTAAAATATTTTATTTATTTACAAGTAAATATAACAAAAAATGTCTTTACTTCTTGTAATTATTAACTGAAAATTTAGGAAATAAAAATCTAAATGAGGTGCTTCACCTAAGAAAATATAAATATACTAACCAGTACTGACTCTGAAGTTAGAATCAGTTTTACTTTTCTGCTTATATTGATGATGGTAACTCACAGTGATTTCTTCAGTCCACACAAGTGCCAACGTTAAAGATTCATAAGTAAGCATATTCATATCAATTAACTCCATCCAAGGACTCTGCAAAACAAAAAGTTTCCAAGTTAAAATGTTCTAAGCTATCAATGAAATATTTCAAGTACAACTATTCATGAAGTTTTACATATCAGATAATTACATAACTAGAAACAAGACATGTTAATGTAAAGTTCTATGATATTTACTGCATCTAAAGGCATAAAAGATGCTCAGGCACATTAGATGCACCCCCTCATTTCAGCAGTGCACATTCAAATAAAAAATGTTTAGTGCATTAATGCATGTAATATGGGTCCCACTACACATATAGGACTCGGGATGACTTTTTGAGACACTTTTTTGTTAAAATAAAGTATCTTATAAGCCGCTACCTCCACCACCAGTGCTGCTGTCGTCACCACTACCATCATCATCATCATCATTTATCGCTTGTTTTCCATGCTAGCATAGGTTGGACGGTTTGACAATAACTGACCAGCTGAAGAACTGCCCAGGCTCCCTGTCTGTTTTGGCATGGCTCCTAAGGCTGGATGCCCTTCCTAATGCCAACCAGAGTGTACTGGGTGCTTTTACCCAGCCTGGCATGGATGCTTTTATGTGGCAGCGGCACAAGTGCTTTTTATGTGGCACCAGCACCCACAAGCCTACAAGATTAGGATCTGTTGTTGACTGATGCAGTCAGTAATGTCAGTCAGCAAGGTACACTGTTCAGGCCAGTCCCACAGAGACAACAAAATATGTCGCCATAATGTGGGACACAACAGGAGTGCTCAGCTGAAGTGGGATGCAAGAAACATGCCTGTATGCAAGGACAATTTTACTTAGTTGGATGTATCTTCTCAAACACAGTAAACTGCCAGGAACCATGGTCTCTTGTCATCCTCTCTGTGACACCCAATGTTTGAAGATCCTTCCTCACCTCTTCATTCCACATCTTCCAGAGTCTACCCCTTCCACTTGTTCCCTCCACAATTAGAGATCAAGTACAGTATTTCAATAGTTTTAGTTCATATAAAACCGGTTTGGTTGAATTCTATGAGTAATCATTATTTGAAGTATATGAATAAAGATGGCTGATATAGTTTAAACCAGCAAGGAAACATTAAGTAACTGAAACAGAGTATTGGACTACATGGTTTAGACAGTGTACAAAATAATGTAGCTAAGATAGTGCATCATACGATACTGATGTTTCTAAATGGTATGGGCAAAGCAAATCTGATTGACAACTGTAAATAGGTATGACATAAGAATGTCTATAAATTGCACCAAATACCTGATTTTCTAATCTGATGGAGTTGGAGAAAATATAGATATATTTTCAAATACAATTATTATTATATATTAGATAAAAGAATGACAGGTTTTGCTTTAATCACAGTTTAAAACATTTCAGTTCATTTATGCTACAAATAAAATTAGGAAAACATCAAAAAATCATATTTTCCAATTTTGTGGCCCCCCAAAAATATAGGTCTTCAAGATTAATCGAAAGTATCCAATAATAACAATTTAACTAAGTACGAATTTCTTTAATTTTTTTACAAAACTATATTTAACATCTTGTCTATGGAGCATAAGACAACACCAGCTGTGAGATATGCACCCATAACTCAATATGATTTCTCCACCATCTGTAAGATATACATCCCACTCTGACTTATTTAGCCTTAATGATCTGATTAACATTCAGTTTTATTACAATAACTAATAATCAGTGAGTAAATCAAATAAAGAAACCTAAAAGACAACTGATTCACATCAGCAATTCAATCCAAGTATATTTTATAGTAAGATTAATTAATAATATTCATTTTACATTCAATTAAATGCGAAACAGTTTAAAGTAATATTAATTGAACAAACAGCAAATGTCAGTAGCGTAAAATATATATATATATATGAATATATGTGTGTGTGTGTGTATACATGCACGTACGCTCGCATGCAAATTATTGCCTATAAACAAATACATTATTATTAATTAATCTTAATAAAAAACAAGAAAATGTTTGTATGATATCAAAGAAATAAATAAACCCACCTTATCACAGAAAAATATCTTCTGCAAGCGCTCAGAATCATATTGTGTTGGAAGTGCAGGGAGATATAAGGTAGCTTCATGAAGTCGAGGTTCATCCAGCCAAAATTGAAAACTCTCAAATAAGCTGAAAGGTTTAGGAGAGAATATTTTTAATTATTCGACACTTCTTGAAATAAGTTTATTCTCTTTAACTATTTTCTCTTCATACTTACACTTACAAACGCATACACATGGTTGACTTTTACATTTACAAACATAAACATACACATTTATATACATAAACATACACATAAAATCATATACACACATGTATATGATTTTAACACACAATACACACACACACACACACACACACAACATTTGGATTGATAAACGATAATAAAAGATGAACATATCAAATACTAAAGTTTTAATCAACATTATCCATTACTGAATTATAATTAAGTAATTAAAACCAAATATATTTCAATATCTGTAATGGGATTTCTTCCCTTAAATTTATTTTCCTCTCTAGTCCTACATCAATCAAACTGGTCTCTTTCCTGCAAGTGAACAAAAGATCTGTTAATTATAAAAACTGAAACTTGAAACCATCTTTTTTAAGCATGTCCCTCCACATCCTAAACACAACAAAATCTTAATACCCCAAGCTTCTCAAGTGGCTCATAATTAAGCTGCAACAGTTTGGGTAAAGAGCAAAGAGCAAAGAGCAAAGGCTTCTACATCTGCAGAATTTCACCCACCACGCAAGAGTGAGTAACATTTGCCAGGAAGTGAATGACATTCACCTTAAAAGGTCATCTCATGTGGAATGTGTAATGTCACTATCACCATCATTTGAACACCTGTAATTTCATATTGGCTTGGATTGGACAGGTATGCAATAAGACACATCCATTCCTTTAAATCTAATTTGTTAACTCACTCGTAAAACCTTGAGATATGGATCTCAACACTTAAAATTTTAGGAATGCATATGGAAAATGGACCTCAAATCAGTAGAGAAGAAAAATTCTTGGGGATAAAAGAATATTGGTTCACATTTCAGTCCAGACAGTAGCAAAATGAAAATGTGTCATAACCTTTAATGAGACATGGGGCTATTTCTGATGATTTGTCTTCATTTAATTTGTCATGTTACAAGTCAATCTAAGAGACTTCTTTCTTCTGACAATAATCAGTGTATGACAATACAAGAAACAAGTAGACTTCCATAGATCAACAAAGGATCAAATTAATATCATAAAATATTGGTTTGTCTCTCAGTGTATCAAGAGCTTCCAACCATTCAGAACAATATCCAACATAAAAAACAACAACTCACTTTTGTAATGTAGTATGTAATTGAGTATTTAACGACTTCTTTAAGGTTTCCTCACATTCTCCTTTCAAAGATTCTAAAGAAAGGCAACTGGAAGATTCAGACATGGGTGGAGATTCTAAAAATGTACATAAGAAATTATTATTAGATTCTGTCAATGGCATAGGTACTTCTTAAAGAAAAAAAGAACATAAATGTTTTTAGATTAGTTCCAGTAAGTCTGTGACATTTTAACTTCTAAAGGTAATTTCACTGCAATTTACTGTGGAAAAAAATTCTCACTTATAGTAAAGGTGTCACCATTATCAGTTCAGTGGATTCTTCTCTTGGACTTTTACAAGCATTTCTGGCTCGTTATGCCTTCTTCAGCAGAGGATACCAAAGAGAGATAACCCTGAGTATATCTTAAAAAGAATTCATGTTTTCAGACAAGCTACAAAATGAAACAAGAATATCAAAGACCTTCTGGACATACAATAAGTACAGTTTGTTGCCACATCCAACTTCAACATAAACAGTCCCTCCCATGAAAAGCACTTCCAACCACTCCAAAGTACCACTACAATAGAATCCTTAAGTTTACAAGTCTTCCACTTAGCCCTGACAAACTTTAAAATAGAACCAGATACAGAGAGGACTAGAAAAAACATTAAGTACATCATGGGTTGAGAATGCAGCACAACACAAATGTGCAGAGGAACACTATTGTGCTCTGACCCAATCCATCATACCTGCCTTCGTGGTAGCAACCACAATATCTACAAGCATACAGGCAAGCAAGGGTATCTTTGTGTGGTCATTAAACATACTAGAAACAGCAGCCAAATCCCAGTCTACCATATTTCAATAATGTGATCCTAGATATCCTGAAAAAATAGCATGATATGACTGAAATGCCTTTAATTATGGGTCTGTTTGATCATAGTAGACCTGGGGCTAAACAACAACAAGAGGCATACAGAAACAGATTTAACAGTGGAGAGAATATAACATATCTATACTGGCACACTGAATCTCATTTGATTCATCACTGCATGTCAAAGTGTACTCTAAGATTGTTAACAAGGTCGAGCCATGGAACAATAGATGTAAAGGTTGTACCTGGTTGTTTGGCTAACTACTACATACCATAGAACTATACAATCAGAGCTGACCTATATATGCATAAAAACATCCAAAGAATTCATCTCAAGAACAATGAAAAGCAAAGTTAACTCAAATGAGATTTTTACTCAGAAAATAAAGGGAAATAGATACATTTTGTTGAATACACTATCATTTCTATCATTCCACCCAATTTGACACAAGAGCATACGTAAAATATTTAAAAATTTAATACTACCAGAGGCATAAGATCATAAATAATGACTTCTATCATAGGTGGCTACCTACAAATAATAGAAGATGGAGTATAGTCAATTTAAACAACACCATACTTGACTGGTTCATCTCGGGTTGCTTGTGATCTGACATAAAGTATATATGTACACAACCAGATATACACACACCATATACATGTATATATAATATAGTGTTGTGGATGTTCATGGAAATGATCATCTAAACAGCACCCTATTTTTTTCTATTGCAGAGCTTACACTAGATGCACTAAATGGGGTTGATTGAGTGTAGCTGAAGTTGTTAGAACTAGAGTTTCTGCACCAGTTATTATTGTGTTAGGGGAGATTAAGGAACAGATATTGTAACTGGGTTGGACTATTTGAAAGTTCCAGTTTAGCTACTGCCAAGTTCTTGATAAAAGATTGTGTGGAATGTTGTTTCTTTTGAAAGGATAGTTGGTTTAAGAAAGGTCAGGGTGGCTTCAGGGTTGTAAAGTCAAAAGCAGAATATGCAAAAAACGGAACATTAAAATGAAAGAACTGCTGAGTTCCAGAAGTAATGGAGAAGTTTTGTTAAGTTGTCATCACTCACCTGTGTTTTCTCCTTCAGAACCTTTGGCACTCTGTAACACAGCAATATGGTGCTGAACTACATCCACAAGTTTCTTTTTCATTTTTTTCAGCAGGTTTCGGTAACTGAGGCTTTCAAAGAACCGGTTTCCATTGCTTGCTCGTTCTGGTAAACTGTGAAATATAATACAAATATTGTTGCAGATCTATAGAAAAATGAAATTCCAAATTATCAGCTGTAACAAAAATCTGTGATGAAATATGTAGGGATTTGACTTTAGAGAAGTTGATGGCAAACAAGAAGGGAAGAACAAATGGAATGAACTATAGTGGAAGAGAAAACAAGATGACATCTCTGACTAATTCAGAAATAATATTAATGAAGATTATAGATTATATTTACTTTATCTGTCAGAATGCATGATATAGATTTTTAAGAGAACAGCTGGTTAGTTATTAATCTAAGATAAGTAAAAGCCGGAATATAATTAAGCAACAGAACAAGAAAACAGTTATAGTTACTAAATACTAGTTCACAATACAATTTATAATGTGAAAATAAAACTCTGTATACTGACAGAGCAAGTAAAAAATTTGTAAATATTGACAAAAGTGTTAACTTCATATAACAGCAACATTGGAAAGAGAGAAAAAAGGTAAAAAGAATGATCAGAAGAATAAAGGAGCTTTCAAAAAGTGTAAACTCATAGGGATCATACAATATACAACAGACAAATAACAATGAAATAAAAAAGAAAATTATGACAACGGGTAGGATGATGAAACATTTCCCAATGTATTACATTGCAGGTGACATATGTAGAAATTTGACATTAGAGGAGACATTAATGGCAAACAAGAAGAGGGGAAGAACAAATGAAATGAACTATAGTGGAAGGGAAAACAAGATGACATAAATATTACAGGAGACATTAATAAGATTACATTGTAAATTTCTGAGAAGTGGAGCCTGCTATGTAATTTCTATAAAGAAAACTAAGAGCAGAAATATAAGCTCAAGGAAAATGGGTTCTTTTGAAACTAGAAGCTTTTTTTTTTTTTTTTTTGAGACACTGTAAACTAAAACAGAAATAATTTATATAAATGCTGCTGCAAGCTATGAGAAAGAGTTGTGCACTACAACAATAAAGCAATCACTATATGTCAGAAAATAAATTACACCTACACATAATAGCAATAACAGAAGAAAGGAAAAGACATGCTCAGCTGTAAAGTTCCTGGATCTGATTGTATACAAGAGGTCTGTTTGAAATACTTCATCTTATGCATGAAGAAATGGCTACACATCTAAAAACCCATGTCACTATTGATAATCAAATATCTGATTAGATAGGGAGAAAGGTTTAAATGGTTGGCATTTAATGAGATATAACATGTGTAAATGGTCATTGAACTTCTCTTGAAAGATTAGCCTCTACCAATGGAACAAAAAAAATTCAAGTAATGAACAACCATCCCTCACTTTATAGGAAGCTCAAATGAAAAATAACAAACGGCCATCGAACATGTGAGTTATATGAATTGATTTCAATAAAGCCTCTATAGCTGTACATTCTTGGATTGTCAATACTCTCATTATGCCTGGTAAAATAGATCAGTTGTTTGATTTGCTGACCAAGTTTTCTCTATCCTAAGACAATTCGTAAAGACTATAGGACTGACTATGAGACTGACCAAGTCTCCTTTGTCTAAGGACAGTTTCTAAAGACTAACAAATTGTGAAAAATAAATCATGCACACATTTGCACAAGTTATATGCAATTATATCTCATGAAAGGCAAGTATGGAATAAATAAATTTGTAATCATTGATAACTATAAATTAAATGATATACCTTCCAGGTGTAATAGATCTTCCCAGGTAGAGCACAAAAAAGCGTTGCCATATTAGAGGCAATATAGGATGATCATTAGGAGTGTCTACTGCTTGTTGAGCCCAACGGTAAATATTGAGACGATGGAAAGCAGAGATTGTCTTTAACTTGAGTTTGACAGCAGATTTCTGAAATTAGTCAAAAAAAAAAAAAAAAAAGCAAGAAATGTTCAAATATATATTTCAAACGACATGTTAGTCTAAATCTGTAAATGTTTAATAACCTATATAGACTACTCTGGTATCTGAACATGAATCTTTTATTCCAAAAAATATAAATATGATTGTGATTTAATATATGAATAAGTAGCGATTGAGCATCATGTTATAATAGATTAGGTATCTGTTAAGAATGGTTGCTTTTCCTATTTCTCATTCATTTCATTACGTGTCTCAACATTTTGTAATATCTGTTTATGCATTTGAAAAACAGTTGTATTCCTTTGTATATTACTACCATTTTTACCGTTGCCCATTTCTGTGATTGCATTTCAGGTTAAAATAATTATACAAAACAGCAAACTAACCTTCCAGGCTTGTTCCACAGATATTTTGGTATTTGATAAAAGCTCTTGTTGTATAGTTGGCCATAACAGTGTACATTCTTCATACTTTCCTTCAATGCTGAGAATAAGGTAAGCTAGCCATGGAGCATCAGGTAATGATTGTTTTTCCATGAATGATGGCAGATTCTGACCAGCAGCAATCCAATTCACAAAAGATTCTACAACACCCTGACTTCTGTATTCTGCTAACATACACTGAAAATACACACATAACAATTTTAAATACAAACAGTTTGGTACTGACATTACTTTCAACTTCTTCCTTATCATTTAACCCTTTCAATACCAAACTGCCCCAACCCACCCTTGATTATATGCTACAAACTTCCTGTTTTTACCTTTTAGCATTCGGATTAATCTGTCAAATGCCATGCTTATTTATTCACATCTTTTTTTAATTACTCATGAATCATGTCGTAGCTTCAAGATTTCAATGTGTTTACTTTTAGAATGACAATGTAGGATAGGTGTGAGAGGCTGGACCTGGCCAGTTTGAACGAAAAACAAACAGAATATTTGGGCCAGATAAAGCCAGTTTGAATGTTAAAGGGTCAAAGTGATTTAAGTCAAATCTTCCAAAAATTTATGTTTCAAACACCAGTTTAATAATGACAAATTTAAATTACTAAATTTTTCATTATTCTAAAAATCAATTGAAACAAAGACAGTATTTTTCAAACAGAAACATGGTAACAAAAGAAATGAGGTGCCTCTGAACTCAGGATGAACTACTGCAGGTTTTACTGTCTCTTGGAGGGATTGCAGTAGAAAGAGCTCTTGGAGACTTCTCCTGGTCCATAACATATGAATTCAGCATATGAAGTTAAAAATTAAACATTCATTTAATTATTCAGTGTTCCCACAGCTTAAACTTTTAGCATTCAGATTACTCTATCAAATGTAATGCTTATCTATTCACATCATTTTGAATT
This sequence comes from Octopus bimaculoides, assembly GCF_046866305.1. NCBI lineage: Eukaryota > Metazoa > Mollusca > Cephalopoda > Octopoda > Octopodidae > Octopus > Octopus bimaculoides. The sequence continues at coordinate 103,662,559 of NC_142931.1, read as the reverse complement.
AATCATGAATTATCTTGTAGCTTTGACATTTTGGTGATGTGATTATATATTTTTAGAATGATATTGTAGGATAGCTATGAGAGGTCAGATCTGGCCAGTTTAAACATAAAATGGGTACAATATTTGGGTCAGATATGGTTACCTTAAACACTAAAGGGTTAAAGTAGGAAACCAAACTTACACATGGTACTTATTTTTAGTTAAGTGAACTAAGCCAAAGAATATTTAAGCCATGATTACAATGAACCTCCATCAAGTAACACAAAATCTTTTAAATTTGTTCAGCTGAAACTGCTATCATTATATTGTGTAAATCAAAATATCTCAGTATCAGTTTTATAACAGTTTTCATATACAAGCATGAATTATTTGAAAGGGATTCTGAGGTTTGAATAAATGTAACAAAAGCAAATTTTGAAGAATGTCTTGCAAACAACTCGCACATGCAAGTGCTACCAGTCGAGAACTCCGCATACCAGAAGCCAGCAAGTGTATGGGGTCATCAGGAGAGAATGCGCGCCGTTTCAGGGCCTACCTCTCGATGGCATCAATGCGCACCGGCCCCCCTTCACTGATATGCTAGATCAACTGGTTATTAAAAAAAAGCTCAATATGTCTTACTTGATACTGTTCTGATAGAAGGGTTTCAATCTTCTTCAGTGCTTCTACATAACGGAATGCACTTCGCACAAGGTTGTCCAGCACATAACAGCAGTTTCTATCAAAAGAACAGAAAGACATTGTAGCATATTTTTTTATCATTTGTTTGAAATGTATAACATATAAAATTGAATTTTATTCACACCTTACTCCAAAAGTTAAGCAAGCAACACTGTGGTATCCCTCCAAACAACCATACACACAGGCATACAATAATTTAATATTACTGTGATATTTCTACATAACAAAATTTTAACAAATTACTTTCCCTAATAATGGTTTCAAAATTGGTACAGGGCCAGCAATTTTGGAGGAGTGCTCAACTGGTACTCTATTTATCAACCTCAAAAGGATAAAGGGCAAAGTCGACCTCGACAGAATTTGAACTCAGAACATAAAGATGGACGAAATGCCACTAAGCATTTTGTCCAGGATGCTAATGATTCTGCCAGCTTGCTGCCTTTACCTACCCTAATATTGAGTGATTTAAAATATTGTTCATAACTAATAAATAATAATCCTGGACTTCATTAATAACTGTGTAATCTAAGATAATCCACAAAATAATCAAGTATTTTACAGCAACTATATAAAATGAGGAAGAAGACGAAGAATGAATTTAACACAAATGTTATATTCATTACAACTGTTTCTATACAATTCCATTTCTAACCACATTGCATGTACATGGTTCTGTGTGATAAATTACACAATATTTATGGTTAAAACACCAGTGTAGCACGTCATGTAAAGAGGCACACCTGAATGCTAGTCTGATGAAGTGCCAGTAAAGAATATTTAACCATAAATATTGCATAATTCATCACACAGAACCATTTACATACAATGTGGTTAGAGGTGGAGTAGAACAGAAACAATGGTCATGAATATTGCTTTCAAAATTTGGCACAAGATCCACAATTTCGTGGGAGTGGGGTAAGTCAATTAAATCAACAACAGAGCTTAACTGGTACTTATTTTATCAACCCTGAAAGGATGAAAACCTAAGTCAACCTCAGAACGTAAAGCAGAACACAGGATGTAAAGATGGAAGAAATGCCACTAAACATTTTTCCCAGCATGCTAACAATTCTGTCACCTCACTTCCTTCATAATGGTAATGAATATTGAAGTTGTACTATAATTCATGCTTCATCTTCTTCTTTAATTTATATGTTACTCTACAAAATACTTACACATTACTTTTATCAATGAGAGGTACCTGCAGTTCCTACAACAGTAGGCTTGGAATATACTTATGTTCCAGAATTAAAGTGCAGAAAACTAGGATTTCATATTGAGTACCACATTAGAAACACACCACATTTTAACCCAATCTAGACTTACATATCAAGTTTTGCATTAATATATGTGTGTGCGTGTATGTGTGCATGTATATATGTATGTATGTGTATGTGTGTATGTATGTATGTATGTATGTGTGTGTGTATGTATGTGTGTGTGTGTGTGTGTGTGTGTGTATGTATGTATGTCATATTTTAGTCAAGTCACCCTTTTGCTACTCTGAGTTTTGCTTGAAGATCCTGTGCACTCACAGGATCTTCAGGCAAGTCATAAAGAATGACTCAACCATAGTAAAATATATTATTAATCTCTACTATGGTATTGAGTACTCTCTTTTTCCCAACAGTCAACACTAAATGTGTGCGTGTGTGTGTGTGTGGTGAAGGCATGTGGCCTGGTGATTAGGGTGTTGCACACACAATCATAAGATTGTGGTTTTGATTCCCAGGTGGGTGGTATGTTGTGTTCTTGAACAAGACACTTCATTTCATGTTGCTATGCAATCACTTCAATATCAGATGTGTGGCACACTGTGCACCACTACAGACAAAATTGGTTTGATGGAGGAAGTAAGTGAATGTTCAGCACAAACATTTGATCCCTATAAACAAACCATCAGTGCAGGTTTTTCAGAAAGAAATTGCAGAACCCTCACCTGTTAATTACAACAGGAGAGTCCAACACACACACACACACACACACACACACACACACACACATATTTAGAGCATTTAACCAGTAATTACACAGCCTAATATCTGGATATATATCCACAAAGGTCAAATAAATTACCTGTAAATTTGAAAAACGTATAAAAAAAAAAATTACCTGTCCAAACTCCATTTTGGAATTTTCAGCATCAAATGAGCCCATAATGTAATGACAGTCACAGCATCCGCAGGACAATTTGTTGCTTGTATTTGAGTCTAATAAATAAATAGAGGCAAATGAAAAAGTAAAATAACAAAACTACATTCAGATATTTACAAAAAATACTGAATCTGTTAAGTAATATAATAATCTGTAGTCACTTTACCAGAATCATGGAATTAAATAATTTGGTCATGGCACCAGGGAAATCAGAAGAAATAAGGTTTTTTGCAACTCGCATAGGAGTTTCGTCAGCAAGTAAGACATTGTGGAGTGTTTTCAAGAACCTGCAAATAAAAGAAAGTAAGGTGTAAGGGGTTTCAGTAAACCTTTAGTAAAACATCTTGTTAAACCTTGAAATCCTAAATTTTCAGCTAATAATAAGATGCAGCACAGAATTTAAGTTATATGTATGTATATACATACATACATATAATGAAGTTGAATCAAGGAAACCATTGGAGGCACATGGCTTAGTGGTTAGGATGTTGGGTTCATGGTCATGAGATTGTGGTTTTGATTCCTGGACCAGGTAGTGCATTGTGTTCTTGAGCAAAACATTTCATTTTACGTTACTCCAGTCCATTCAGCTGGTAAAAATGGTAAACCTGCAACGGACTAGTGTCCCGTCCAGGGAGAAAAATATACACCAGAGAAACCAGGAAACTGGCCTATACTCCACATGGAGTAATGTGGAATAACCAATGAAACCAAATACTAATATTTTAAATGCATTTAATACACATGTTTCAGAGGACTATGCAAGAGAGAAAAAGAATTTGCCTATTACATAATACTTTCTTCAATTAAAACATTTAAAAATATAAAGATACAGTATTACTATACATTTTACAACTCTAAGTCATTACAAGCTAGCCTGTCCTTACTTCATTTACACAGGTATTCTAACATGGATTTGGAATGGTTTGTTCTACTGAACCACAAGTCAAAAACTTCTGGTAAAGTGATCGCTTCTAAGCATAACATGCAATGTATATTTATATATACTATTATCTTCTGCAAACAAGGTAAACTTATGAAATTCAAAGCGAACTGAATACTGAAAGCATCATTAATACTTTAGTATTGCATTTCATCTTAAATATATATGCTCAGACATTAAACAAATCTTGCTCCAATCATTAAAAGATTTGAAGGGGAAATGATTTCTGAACCCAAGCAATGTTAGAGAGGGTTCGGGGCAGACACTTACTCCTTGTTACTAATAAAATCAATTCAAAACAGAATTTAGAAGTTCTCTTCAAAGTCAATGACACACTATAGAGTGTATTTAATGACAAAATGCCATTATTTTATGGTATTGCTTAAATCAGACAAAAAGTGATCGATATTTTATTTATTCCAATTATTATTTGTAAATATGAAAAAGGAAAATTAACAAACCAAAGTTTGATAGCTCTGCAAATAATAAGCAAAGTTGTTATACACTAAATTGACACAAGATTTACTTTAAATTTTACAGTTAAGAATACAAAGTTTTTTTTTTAAATATCAAAATATCTATTATATGTAATAATAATGACAACTTTAATTAGAATAATCTTATAAGTATAGAGTAAATAAAATATCAGAATTCCCAGCATCTTTCACCCTTTATCTTAATCATTTTCTCCCCTGCATTTTCAATGTTTCTTCTTCACATATAGCTCACTGCATTTCTTTACCTAGTACTCATTGTCCATTTATTTACTTCATATTATATAATTACATTACAAGCAATCTCAATAAGAAACTGACAATTATATTCAATCCACATGAATGAAAGAGAAAAAAAAGATTTCCCTTATGAATTCCCACTGAATATGAAGAACCACAGTAGTCTAAACCAAAATAAAGGCAACCAGAGAGAAATATTTTGTCACTCATCAATGCATTTATTTTTACCTTAAAAGAAGCATTGTTACTTACCAATCCAGGGCACTGGCAGACAGAAGCAGAAAAATTATGTAATTTTTTCATGTATTGAGATTTTGAAAACATGAAAAAATTCACACCAAAGACCAGTATCTAAATATTTATGACTTCTACAGTAAGAGCTTCTTAGTTTTCAAATTATTCTGTAAATGTAATGCTTATTTATTCACATTGTTTTTAATTGACCATGCATTATCTTGTGACTACAAGAATTTGATGATGTAATTGTCTATTTTAAAATAACTTTGTAGGGTAGACATGAGAAGCCAGATCTGGTCAGTTTGAACAAAGAATATTTTGGGCTGGATATGGCCAGTTTAAATACTAAAGGATTAAAGTTATTATTAATGGGAAAATTGTCTCCTTAAATACTAAAGGATACTAAAGGATTAAAGATGCTATTAATGGGAAAATTGTCTCCTTAAAATAACTATGGAAGTAAGTAAAAGTGATTTTTAGATAGATGGAAGCAGAAATTTGAGAATTTTCAATCCACAGAAATTTGAGAATTTTCAATCCAAAGAAATTTGAGAATTTTTTAAAGAATGCTATCAATATAACTCAGTCATCTTCAGCACTACACAAAAGGTTCGGTTTGGATTGGTTTGGATTGGTAGCACTTTTGAGGAAAACAGTTGTTACTGTTGTTGTTTAATCACAGGTCAGCAACCTATGATCAAAAGCTTTCTAACCATGACAGTGCAAACTTTACATACATCTAGGACTACATTATAGTATTCAATGTGTTTATTATTATAACACAGTTGTGGTATGATTTGAGAGAGAGAGAGAGAGAGTTAACTGCTATTTCTGGGAAGTCAAACATATCAAACATACATGCTGAGGCTCTTTTGACGGCTCATTCACAATTGCAAAGACCAATAAAACAGTTGTGTAGTAAATATGCAAAAGCAAATGAAGTACAATGAACTCACTCTTGATTTTCTATCAAATATTGTCCCTGATTATAAAACATAGGCACGCAATGTCCAATGATATGTATAACAGCTTTGGTATAGTATAAGCTGTTCAGTTTGGAGAGTAAGGGGATTCCATGAGTAATAAACTCAGCAACACTGAAAGCAAGAAAAGAAAATGATTTAGCAATTAAAATATTTTTCATAAACAACAATATATAAAAAAATAATTTCTAACAGGTATTTCAGATTTAGTTTGTAAAATACTATTTTTCAATTAAGAACGTAGAAAAAGAATCTTTCCAATGATGAATGATTCATCATCATCATCATCATCATTTAACGTCTGTTTTCCATGCTGGCATGGGTTGGACGGTTTGACTGAGGTCTGAAGAACTAGTGGCAACACCAGGCCCCAATCTGATCTGGCAATGCTTCTACAGCTGGATGCCCTTCCTAACGCCAAGCACTCCTATTGTGTAGTGGGTGCTTTTTACATGCCACCGGCACAGGAGCCAGTCAGGCGGACCTGGCATCAATCACGTTCGGATAGTGCTTTTTACATGCCACTAGCACAGGGGCTAGTCAGGGGGTTCTGGCACTGGCCACATTCAGATGGTGTTTTTTACGTGCTACCAGCACAAGAGCACGTCAGAGATACTGGCATTAGCCATGTTTGGTTGGTGCTTTTTACGTGCCACCAGCATGGGAGTGAGTCAGAAGGCACTGGCCACAGCTATGATATTGGTTTTACTTGACTCAACAGGTCTTATCAAGCATATCATATCACCTGACGCATCAGGGGTATTCTTAATAGGGCAAGACATGCCTGGCTGTGATCTCACTTTAGTTGCTGGGTCTTCTCAATCACAGCATATCTCCAAAACATATCTCCTGTCATTGCCATGCTTGCATGGGTCAGAGAGAATTTATTGAGACATATTTTCTACAGCTGGATGCCCTTCCTCTCACTAACCCTCACCTGTTTTCAAGTAAGGTCATATTTTTCCAGGGCCACATGTCTATCACAGAAGACTGGAAACGAACAACATTTCTTGTATGACAGAAGGGAGGAGAGTGGAGGTGGGGGAGAAGAGTACAAACTACCAACACACTTTAACCAGTTCTTATAATTTCAAATTCAGGTTCTATAATATTAAATACATGTCAAGTTGCTTCTACATATATAACAAACTTGTAAAGCCAATACTTACTCGTGTCCATATTTTGTCATGGTCATGGCAACGTACATTGCAATTGGGTTATCAACTTTTAATCCTTGTTGGACAGAAGCTAAAAATGTATCTTTTCTCAGTTCTGGAATATTATCCATGTCCACTAAATTAGTCGAAGGCTCAAATGATGAAGGGCGTGGCAAGGTATCATTGTGGAGATGAAGCTTAAACACAAGTTCCCAAGCCCAGCTGCTGAACTGTTGTTCATTGGTTTGCTGCTGACGCACTACTAACGCCACCTGTGGTACACATGATAAAATTATGGTAATTATTTCAAATAAGTAGTTGTTATACATTATAGCTACATTATTTTGAAAGAAATATTTATGATATTTTTTACAAAACAAAAAAACTTGCTTTCATGAAAAATTGAGGACACTTTCAAAGAACCAATATAGGGAACTCTACCTGCTTAACACCTTCCATAAAGACTGAACCTAAGTGTTTGGATGTTATATAATTGTGATAAGCTTCAACTAATACACAAGCCACATATTGATGGATCCAGAGAGGAAGAGCAAGATCTGTGTTCTGAAAAGAAAGCATAGGAATAATTAATAGATTTTATTGAATATGTTAAGCAGCCAATAACAGTGTTAATTTTTCTCTGGTAGAGTAAAGGGAGAATTGGTTCGAATACTTGCATCAAGTGAACAATTCTAAAGGTACAGAAAGTGCAGATGGTGGTGTCAAACTGGGCACTAGATTCCATATACTCACTTTCACTCATAAGGTTTGGACAAGCCAAAACTATGGAGGAAGTAACCTGCACAAAGTGCATGCAATGGTATTGACCTACAAGCATGTGACTGTGAATCAAACTAAATAACTACTCAGTCATGCATGTGGCCAAAATACATCAGTTTCCATTTTCTTTCTATTCATAAATATTTTTATATTGGTTTCAAATTTTTGCACAAGGCCAGCAAGCTCAGCAGGAGAAGGTTAATCAATTACATTGACCCTAGTGCTTAACTGGTACTTATTTTATCGACCTTGAAAGGATGAAAGGCAAAACTGATCCTGACACATTTGAACACATAACATAAAAACAGACAAAATACTACTAAGCATTTTTGCCCAGTGCAATAACAATTGCACCAGCTCACTGCCTTCATAAATATTTTTATATTATCATTATTGTTAAGGTGGCATGCTGAACAAATGCTTAGCAGCATTTCTTCTGAGTTCAAATGCCACTGAGGTCAACTTCTCTCTCCCCTCAAAATCGCTGGCGTTTGCACCAAAAGTTAGAAAGAATTATTATTATAATTGTTGCAAGATATTGAAGGAACTCCTACAGAATTGGCCAACAGCTCAATTTAACTTTTAAATTACCATTAAATACTTCCCTAGTCTTCAAAATAAGAACAACTTTCTCAGTGATTTAATATTCAGATGATCTTGTACACATCAGAGAAGTGGACACATAGGTAGAATATCAATCAAATGCTTCATATATTCTTAAAGTAACTAGGTTTGTTTGCTTTTTTTTTTTTGTATTTTTTGAGAGGTTATTAAAGGTTGATGCTTTTCATGTAATTTATTGGATTTTAAAAAATTAAATTCATGTCAATCTAGATTGTTCAATAAAATATTTGAGAATAAAATAAAACAATAATTTTAAAATAAAACAAAAACAACAAAAATAATAATGTAAATTTTAGGAGAAAAATTGAATTAAAAATATTTCATACCTCTTTATTAAGTCCCCAGTTCAGATTGGAAAGAATTGTTCGTCCCAGAAGGTGTTCTGTTGAACTAAGATCTGTACTCACTAACCAGGAGCGAAGAATAGCCAAATCTGCATTCTCCAACTGCCAGTCATACATGGGTAATTCTTTAAAAAGATATAGCGCCATCTGTCAAAAATAAAGAAAGAACTATGTTTATGAACCACACACATAAGATTAGCACCTTTCTTTTTCCTCTTTCCTTTCTTAATTCAGTCCAGTTTCTTAAAAACAATAAACAGGACCATGATGTACATATTCATTCTTAATACATTCTGATAGATTTAAACATGAATATGTTAATCACTGTTGTATTTCATCTTCAGATGAAATACAACTTCACCTACTCTTTTCAGATAATGTATGTTCAAAACAATTCATTGAAGTAAGGGGACCTTGAGACACAAGTGTTTCAACTTGGTCATGTCTCTTTAGTCAAACCTACCTCCAGATCAAAGATCAATATAAGGGTGGAAGCTCTTGTTTATAGAATTCAATAAAGCAATTATCTGTTGATGCATTATCACTGAGCTGTTGAATCACCATTGCAATGTACTAGGACAAGCCAAGTTAATGAACACATCTTTCAGCACACTATGCTTAAACAAGAGTACACAGTACTGCAAATTAAGACACTTGACAATTTTGCCTTACTTCCACAAGTTAAAGCAGCTGATTCCCAACTCACAGTAACTATGGGCATATGAAAACTGTCTTGACATTGAATACACTGCTTCACTGTAGACAAGACACAAACCACTGATCCTTTGGTTAGCAGTGCAGAACCCTATAAACGTTATTAACCACAGCTCTCTCTAATCAGTAAAATGCCCTCTTACTATTCAATCCTCTAGTGCAACATTTTGACCTGCTACAAAACAAATGCAATAAAAAGTATTGGGTCATCCCATAAATAATGCAGTTTTTTTTATACTTCTTTTATTTTTCAAAATTAAGATAAACTAAGTTCTTTTTTAATCTAAAATATACTCTTTTTCATTTTCTACAATGCTTTCCATCTGTCCTCCAGTACTATTCTGACCTCATCTACAGAATTCATATTTTTTCCATCCAAATGATTTTGAAGACTGCGGAATAAATAATAATCAGATGGGGCAATGTCCAGTGAATATGGTGGATGGGGCATCATTTCCCATTCAAACTGCTCCAGCCTTTGGAAAGTCATCCTTGCTGTATGTGGCCAAGCATTATCCTGATGAAAGAACACCTTTTGTCTTGAAACCAAAGATGTTCCTTTATCTTCTAGTACAGGTGTCAATAAATGGTTGAACAACCAAATCCAAGCTTCTCTGCTAGCTCTTCAACAGTTACGATGGGTGTCTGTTCCACAGAGTTTACAGGACGTCCTCGTTAAGCTCTACAGATCTTCCAGGACGAAGCTCATCTTCTAGGCGGTAGTTTCCAACTCTGAATTTCTGGAACCACAAATGACACTGGCTTACACTTATTGTCTGATTCCCATATACTGCATTAATATTCCTTGCACTTTCCATTCCATTGTTGCCTTTATTGAATTCATGAAGCAAAATATGCTGAATATGCTCCTTTGTCACGTCCATTATAACTTTGAAAAAATAACTGTTAAAATCAAACTGCACTCTTCAAAATTGCACTAAGAATAAGGAAAAGGTAAAATTACTACCTGCTTTTATAGCAAGTTGATGCAGGTAGTTTATCCCATCCCCCTCCAACTTTTAGTTCATACAATTGAAAAAACCACATTATTTAGGGGATGACCCAATACTAAGAGAAAATTTTTGATATATCAAAAGTTGGATAATGGTTTTTGTAAAGAAAAACTATAACATGTATTTCAGTTGCTTCAAATCCTTTTGGAAAGAAAACCTTCACAAATGAAAACAGAGACATCAAGCTATTCTTTTATCTTTTATTTGTTTCATTCAATGGACTGCGGCCATGCTGGGGAACCACCTTGAAAGGTTTAGTTGCACAAATTGATTCCAATGTCATATTTTTCTTAAGCCTGATACTTTTTTCTGTTGGTAACTTTTGTTGAACTGCTAAGTTACAGGGATATAAACAAACCAACACCAGTGGTTGAGTGTAGGTGGGGGACAAACAGAAATACACACACACGTGTGAGGGAGAAGTGTTTTGTGTGTGTGTGTGTGTGTGTGTGTGTGTGTGTGTGTGTGTGTGCGTGTGTAACAGACTTCTTTCAGTTTCCATCTATTAAATCCACTCATGAGGTTTTGATCTGCCTAGGGCTATAGTAGAAGACACTTGCCCAACATGGCATGTAGTGGGACTGAACCAAAGACCACATGGTAAGGAAACAAACTTCTTAACTACATAACCATGCCTGAAGCTTCTGTTAAAAAACATATATAATCTAATCATAGGCGCTGATGCTGATGTGGTTGTGTAGTAAAAGGCTTGCTTCACCACCACATTGTTCTTGCTTCAGTCCCACTGTGTGGAACCTTAGGCAAGCGTCTTCTACTATAGCCTTGGGACAACCAAAGCCTTGTGTGTGGATTTGGTAGGCAAAAACTAAAAGAAGCCTGTCATATATATATATATATATATATATATATATATTTATATATGTCATTATGTCTGTGTTTATCCCCACTACCACCACCACAACTTGACAACCATTGTTGGTGTTTTTATGTCCCCATAACTTAGTGGTTCAGCAAAAGTGACCGACAGAATAAGTATTTGGTTTTAAAAAAAATAAGTACCAGGTCAATCCATTCAACTAAAAAAAATCTTCAAGGCAGTGCCCCAGTAAGGCCACAGTTTAATTACTGAAACAAAAGATAAAAGATAGACAATGAGAGAAGTCACTAATTTTGCCTTTCTAGCAAAATTAATGTTTGGTGATGGATTAGTCCAGTTGTCTTTTAAGGATTTAGAGCACCAACAAAATTTTATCCAATGTTTTTTCAAGACACATCCAGAAAAATCTTCATATATTACATTTCATTATATCTTAGACATAGACCAATGAAAGAGATCAGAAACAAACAGAAATCAATTCCATTCTCAATAAACTCACCCCTCCTATATTTCCTCGGACATCTCGTAGTTTATGAATCAAAAATGAAATAGTTACTGGATGGACTTGTGCAATGGCAGACAACAGCTCACGGCCGACTTTAGAACAGAAATCTTTAGTATGATCATATAGGTATGCAATCTGAAAAGAGAGAATATTTCTTAATATTGTATGTAAGTGTGTGTGTTTGTATGTGTATTAGTGTGTATGTATATAAGCATAAACATATATACATATCTATGTATATATGTATGTATATATATATATATATATATATATATATATATATATATATATATATATATATATATATATATATATTTGTGTATGTGTATATATGCATATATGAGGGGGTTTTGAGGGCTTAGAAAGACTGCAGGACTGCTGCAATAAGTGTGTGAATCTGAGAAGGGAATATGTTGAATAAAATCATAACTGACTGATCCTCCTGTATTTTCTTTTATCCATTTCTAATTTATTTGTCGTTTTATCAACTACTAAATCTAAGACTAGAGGACTGTGTTTGTTCAGAATGAAGGGCAAGAGTGAGTTGACAACTCATGGCTAAGTACAGTCATAAATAGTGTCAAGACATTAGGAGTAGTAAATTGGGTATAGAGTAACTGTCTATAAAAGAAGGCTGGGTAGGAGAAGACTCTAAATCATGATGTTAATTACCTGTTAAAGGGGCAGGCCGCTAATAAAACCTATGACATTAATACAGAGGAAATTTTATCATGAGTTACTATGGGTGATTGTTTATAAACAATATTGTTATGTTGTATAAAAATAAAATTTAAGATTATCAAAAATGATATCATAACCAAAATAAGTAAAATATGTGTATATATCAATTTTCAACATTAAAAAGGAAAGATTACATAGAATCAGTTTAATATTCATTCATGTATTTAATTATTTTCTTATTAAGTGGTTTCTATAAAGACTGCTCAATGCATTTACTTATGGAATACTGGAAAGATAAACATGCTACCTATATATTAACTATGAGCCAAGAATCAGAAAAAATAAAATAAAGATATGTACAGATACACACACATATTTATCCTATGTGCACACATGCACACATACACAAATATTTATACATTTATATGGATATAGTATAACCATCTCGCATAGACTTAAGTAACTAAAAAGTATCAATTTACAAGCAAGAAAGATAATAATCTATAAGGGATAAGAGGCTAATAGGTTATGCACATATATGCATATATACACAAATATTTATACGTTTATATGGATATAATATAATCATCTCGCATAGACCTAAGTAGCTGAAAATTCTCTATTAAGAGGTTAATAAGTAAGGATATCAAAGTAAGAAACAAAATAATAAGAATTTCTAGAAAATAAGAAATATATATAACCTACATTTAAAGAGACAGGATATTAAAATTTAAGGTAAGGAAGAGATAAAGGTAACCCAAAAGAGGAGGTAGTAGGTATGGGCATAGTGAGGGCAGTTAGAGGTATTCAGACCAAATATATTCTATTAGTTGCAATGTTACAGGTTCTCTTACATAAATGATTTTATAGTTTCTAGGGGGTATACAATTAGGAGACTTACTTACATAAAAGCCATTACAAATATACATAATATGATCAGCAGGGCAGAACATCATAGAAAGGAAAAAGTAGTTTGATCACCAAAAATATGATGAAGTCAGACTAACTAGACAGGAGTTTTCATGGGATAGTAATTACATATAGCATACCACATACCATAACATATAGCTTATAACATATGCAATGCGATTTAATTCCCCATATAACACAATATCCCATGATTTTATTATACTTAATACTAGAGGGTAAGTTTACAATGGAGACAACACCAAAATTAATTTCCATCATCAAAGTTCAAGTATGGCTCCTATAATCGCTAATTTTGAAAATACTTGAATGTACAGGTGATGTTATGCACGCGTGATACCCTTAGGTCTAATCTATTATTAATAAGGTTGTTTTTGTCCCTATACTTAAAAATCTCGTAAGTTTTATAGAGCACAGATCACACCTGTATCAACTATCTCTATAAGGCTGCGCTTTCCGTATTATATCCCATTTAAGGCTAAATTCAATCCCACTTTCCTTCAGTTCCCAAATCTTGCTAGATAAGGATGTACAATTGGCTTTATGTTTGAATATAAAAGATGAAAAATGGTTATTGATATGTTTTTTCATATTTATATAAAGTTACCAGTCTCACTTATGATTGTACATTTATAAATTATGTTTTGGATTAGACAGTGGCCTAATAATGGACAGTGGGATTTAACTCTACAATTGCAACCAAGAGCATTACTACTATTAATATTATTGATATTCCCATCATTATTATTATTATTTTTATTATTATTATTATCATTATTATTATCACTACTACTACTACCACCATATATATGTGTGTGTATGTATATGTATATATATATATATATATATATATATATATATATATATATATATATATATATATATATATACACGAAGGAGTCATACCCTATGACTGGTGTAGCAGCATCATAGTCAACTGCTACAAAGGTAAAGGGGACGCTTTAGATACAAATAATTACAGAGGCATCAAGCTGTTAGATCAGGTTATGAAAGTTACAGAGAGGGTCATAGCCCAACTAATTAGGGAGCGAATCAATTTAGATGAGATGCAGTTTGGGTTCGTGCCAGGTAAAAGCACTACTGATGCCTTATTTCTAGTGAGACAGTTGCAAGAGAAATACCTAGCCAAGGATAAACCTCTGTACCTGGCTTTCGTTGACATGGAGAAAGCCTTTGACAGGGTCCCCCGATCCCTTATCTGGTGGTCAATGAGGAAACTTGGGATAGAAGAATGGCTAGTGAGAGCTGTGCGAGCCATGTACAGAGATGCGGCCAGTAAGGTGAGGGTTGGAAATGAGTACAGCAATGAATTCCGGGTAGAGGTAGGGGTCCACCAAGGTTCCGTCCTCAGCCCCCTATTATTTACCATAGTCCTCCAGGCAATCACAGAGGAGTTCAAGACAGGTTGCCCCTGGGAGCTCCTCTATGCTGATGACCTTGCCCTAATTGCGGAGTCACTATCAGAACTAGAGGAGAAGTTTCAGGTGTGGAAGCAAGGTCTAGAATTGAAGGGCCTTAGAGTCAACCTAGCTAAAACCAAAATCCTAATAAGTAGGAAGGTAGATAAAACACAAACCCCTTCAGGTAGATGGCCCTGCTCAGTATGTAGAAAAGGAGTAGGTAGTAACTCTATAAGATGTACCCGGTGCAAGCTATGGACACATAAGAGGTGCAGCAACATCAAAGGCAGGTTAACTAGCAAGTTAGTTTTTGTTTGTGGCAGATGTTCAGGTGCAATAAAGACTGCAAACAAACAGGAAACAACTTCTATCTCATTCCAGGGTGAAAAACTAGAGGTAGTCGATAGCTTCCGCTATCTGGGCGACCAAGTTAGTAGTGGGGGTGGGTGCGCTGAAAGTGTAGCTGCTAGAATAAGAATAGCCTGGGCAAAGTTTAGAGAGCTCTTACCCCTGCTGGCGACAAAGGGACTCTCACTCAGAGTAAAAGGCAGACTGTATGACGCATGCGTACGAACAACCATGCTACATGGCAGTGAAACATGGGCTGTAACTGCTGAGGACATACGTAAGCTCGCAAGGAATGAAGCCAGTATGCTCCGTTGGATGTGTAATGTCAATGTGAATACCCGTCAGAGTGTAAGTATCTTGAGAGAAAAGCTGAACATTAGAAGCATCAGTTGTGGCGTGCAAGAGAGACGATTGCGCTGGTATGGACATGTGGTGAGAATGGAGGAGGATAGCTGCGTGAAAAAGTGCCACACCCTAACAGTTGAGGGAACCCGTGGAAGAGGTAGGCCCAGGAAGACCTGGGCTGAGGTGGTGAGGCAAGACCTTCGTACATTGGGCCTCACCGAGGCGATGACTACGGACCGAGACCTTTGGAAATGGGCTGTGCGTGAGAAGACCCGGCAAGCCAAGTAAGATCGTTGCCAGTGCCCCTGGACTGGTTCTTGTGCGGGTGGCACATGAGATGCACCATTTTGAGCGTGGCCGTTGCCAGTACCGCCTGACTGGCTCCTGTAGGATTTTCGAGCGAGATCGTTGCCAGTGCCCCTGGACTGGCTTGTGCGGGTGGCACATAAAAGACACCATTTCGAGCGTGGCCGTTTTCGTGCGGGTGACACGTAAAAGCACCCACTACACTCTCTGAGTGGTTGGCGTTAGGAAGGGCATCCAGCTGTAGAAACTCTGCCAAATCAGACTGGAGCCTGGTGTTGCCATCCGGTTTCACCAGTCCTCAGTCAAATCGTCCAACCCATGCTAGCATGGAAAGCGGACGTTAAACGATGATGATGATGATGATGATATATATATATATATACACACATATATATTTGTGTGTGTATATGTGTTCATTCGCAGCTAATAATTGACTACATCAGAATTTTTAATTTCTTATGCATACTTTGCTTAAACCAATACATGAACACAGGAAACTCAGAGCAGCGATAAAGGGAATCAACTTCAATAAATAAACACAGTTTCTTCTATTGAGTATTTTCCCTCTTCTTGTATGCACACACACAAACACGTAACATTACAACATAAATGCTGAAGAAGTATAAGTAAAACAGTTTGAATACACGCACAATCATAATATAAGAAATTTTTTGTAGTCTGAAACCTACCTCAAATACTTCCACAGTAATTGTTTGTATAAACTCTGTTTCACTTTCATGACGACACTGAACCATATTAGAGAATGCAGTGAGGAGATAGATGGCTTCAGAAATTGGCATTTTTTGTAAACTGTCAGCTAGTTGAGCTTTTCTTAATGGATCTGAAGTGAATAATAGATATACATATATTGCATAAATTACTACACAGCCTGAAATGTTTTACAATAAGGTTTTATGACATTAATTATATAAAGAAAATTATACTGAGTATACTTCCTTAGTACTGGTATGAATGGTGGATGTGAACTATTTTGGCAAATGAACTTACTGAGTCACTGACTATTATCACTAGATGTTGGGCAGATGAACAGACAACAAATCGTCAATGCCAGGAACAACCAGTTCAGTTAGTAAACTATAGCTATCATCTGCAGAAGTGGTGTGCACAGATGAGGTATTTCAGCTAATGAAAGACCATTGTGACTAAAACCTAGGCCAGACATTAATGCTTCATTGCTCAATCAGAACATCTAGTGTGGAAGAGATACATTGGTCCAAGGAAGTCACCCAACCGGGATGAATAGCTGGATGGAATGCTGGGGACATGATAGAATGCACCAAGTACATGCTGTACAATGGTTACTGGTAGGAAAATCATTCCACTACAGAAAACATACCTCAAATGAAATATACAAATGAATGGTGGACTTATAAAACTACATCACAGACTACCACCCATCTAGGAAGGCAATAACTTGAAAACAAAAGAACTGATAGATAGAGGAGACGACTCTTTGGTCCTGTTTCGGAAGACCCCACTTAATGCTGGTGGCATAATATAATGCTCCCAGTCCACACTGTAAGACATTCACAACAACAAAGTTGTCCAGTTTTCTGTGTTGATGTGTGTGCTAGATGACAGAATACAATAGGTGAGGAGATACTGTGAGATCTATGCAACCCATGGGGAGAGAAGGAGGAAGAGTTAGGAGAGTTGAATCTATAATACAGCTTTAATTTCCATCCGATATTTCACTGCACTTTTCACTAAGACACTTTTGAAAAAACATGAATGCCACAACTTCAATTTAATGTTCATACCCAGTCAAAAGAAACTATTAATTACATTGTGTAACAAAACTTTTATTTATTTATTTATTCATTTTTGTCTTTGGTTAGTAAGTGTTAGTTCCTATTTCCTTTTATCTAGAAATCAAAGGAAATGATTACTATTCCTTTCAAACTTTGCTTTTGTGACTGGGACATCAATGTTTTGAAACTGAGCTATTTTCCATTACATTTCAGACAAATTCAGCAGTAAGTTGCTGAAGCAGAAATATTATTATAGCAAATATTCTGCTCAATACCACACATTTGTTTGTCAGTTGCTTGATTGTAAGCACCTTAGTGGCTGACAATGTGCATCTCTGAACATGAGCAAATGCAGTGGGGGAACATCATAACCATGTGTTGAGAGAGATTCTTTGGGGCTTGAATAAATGTAACACAGGGAAGTTTGAAGAAAATATTAACCATTTTTCATACTTTCTAGGGATAAACAAATAGGAAATAACAGTTGCTACCCAAAGTTATACAATAATTACTGAAATACAACTATATAAGATATTATTTGGCATACTTGTCTAAGAGCTCAATGTTCATAATGTATTTAGTCCTACTGTAAAATAATACCGATGGGGTTGTGTCTCCAAATAAATTTAGTGAGCCACATAGTAAGAAACACAGCTCTTGATCTTTTTTTAGCCACTCACATAATTTTAGGAAGTTAGTGTAGACTTAATACTAGTAAAAATCAGGTTGTACAGTGGCAGCCATAAATGAGTCAAATTTTAAAATATATAAATTATTATAGTACACTTAACCCATTGTGAGTTATTGAGAAAGAGGGGAGACAAAGTGGGAAGGTGACAGGGTGGGTTGTGTAAGGAGGAGGTCTTGGGCTATCCTACATAATTAGGGTAAGGACACAAGGTGTGAGGAAAAGGAGATAGGAAGGGAGCAATAGACAAGGGTAACACATACACATACATATAGAAAGACAGAGACAGACAGACAGACCAAGTCAGTGAAAAAGGTGGAGAGAGAGATAAAGCAGTAATTGCATTGACAGCCAAAACTCTATGTTATGCTCACAGATAGAAGATGAAGTTAATGAAATGGTAAACAGACACAATCCTTATTATTATAATAGATTAAATATGCTTTTATATACAGACCAAAATCAATATTTTAATATAATCTTTAAACAACAACTGATCATATAAAATTTTTTTTTAAATAAATAAAAAATTATGTAAGAAAATCATAAGATTGAAACCTTTTAATTCTGCTTTACATTGTTCAACGGAAGGTAAGTTGTCAGGAAGTACAGATTGATTCTGTCCCATGTGCAACATCCACATGAGTTTCCATGTAGTTTCAAGGGAAACACTGGCATAAGGCATATCTGTCATATATTGCCAAGACCCCATCCTGAAAGATAAAACAAAATATATCAGGCCATTTAATAAAAATCAAAATCAAAATAATTCATAGTTTGATTCAAAAAGTACCACAATTACAAAACAATATCAATTGAGACTTAACTTTTCTACTAAGGTCATGTATACCAAATAATGATTAAAGTGAATTCTTTTTATAAAGCAAAAGGCCAACTTTTGAAACATTCCCATAACTATATACAAGGAATAAGTGATCTACAAAGTCTCAAACAAAAATGATCTTTTGGAATTGGTTTACATGAAATGATGACTTGGAAATAGATTGTTACCAATAAAAAAATATCTATGAAGAGATAAAAGAACTCAATTATAACACAAAATTTTTAATGAGGCCAGAAACTTTGAAAAGAGTTATAACATTGCTAAAGAATCTAATATGCTTTATATAAAGGGAACTTATGTATAAACATCAAAAAAATATCCACAGTAATTAAGAACTCAAGTAATTACTCAAATATGTTATAACATTGAAGGATATGCAGGTGGAAAAAATTTGCATGTATCTATAAAATTAGGTTAAAATGATCTTTTAGAGCAGCATATTTAGAATACAAAGCAGAAAAGCATAAATTTCACAAATAGTTCATAATTTATGCTCAACAGCTGTTTCATTACCAATAAACATTACTGACTGCATGATTAAAGAATTAAGATAAATAATTAATTTTAAATAGTATATATTAATTTAAAGTTATGTTTATCCCAAATTGTTATGAGTTCTGCTAATCAGAAACCATTAATACTAAAGTAATCTAAATTTGTTAGTGTGTTCCACCTACAAATACTGACAAGTCCATACTTGTTTCAAATTTTGGCACAAGACCAGCACTTTGGGGGCAAGGGAGTAAGTCAACTGCATTGACCCCAGTACTCAACTGATACTTATTTTATCAACACTGAAAGATTGATAGGCATAGTGGACCTCAGTGGAATTTGGACCCAGAACATAAAGACAGATGAAATTCCACTAAGCATTTTGCCCCACATGCTAACATTTCTGCCAACTCACCACCTTAACTGGCAAGTCAATATTGCAGTGTTATTTATTGCAGGAATCTACAAACATTTGCTGCTTCTAACCTATTCAATGATTTCTAACAATTAAAAATATAAAAATGTATGGCTATGTAGTTAAGAAGCTTGTTTTATTACCATCTGGCTTCAGGTTTAGTCTCATTGCATGGCACCTTAAGCGTTTTCTATTACAGCCCCAAGCCAACCAATGCTTTGTGAGTGAATTTGGTAGATGGAAACTGTGTAGAATCCCTCATGTGTGTGTGTGTGTTTTGATTATGAATATATGTTTCTTCCTACCACTGCTTGACAACCAGTGTTGGTTTGTTTATGTCCTGGTGACTTAACAGTTTATCAAGAGACTGATAAATAAGTACTGGGGTTAATTTTTATTTTACTAAAACCTTCAGTGAAGTGCCCCAGAATGGCCATAATCCAATGATTGAAACAAGTAAAAGATAAAAGATAAATTATGTCAGGATGTCACTTCATCTGTAATAACAACACATGGAAATGTCCGAGCGAGGTCGTTGCCAGTGCCGCTGGACTGGCTCTTGTGCGAGTGGCACATAAAATACACCATTTTGAGCGTGGCCGTTGCCAGTACCGCCTGACTGGCCCTCGTACAGGTGGCACGTAAAAGCACCTACTACACTCTTGGAGTGGTTGGCGTTAGGAAGAGTATCCAGCTGTAGAAACTCTGCCAGATCAGATTGGAGCCTGGTGCAGCCTTCTGGCTTGCCAGTCCTCAGTCAAATCGTCCAACCCATGCTAGCATGGAAAGTGGACGTTAAACGATGATGATGTATTTTTACCCTAAACTAAAACAATTGAGAGAGGAGGGCCATAACAAAGAATTATCTAACAGAAATTGAACCCTTTAGCATTCAGATTACTTTCTCAAATGTAATACTTCTTTATTCACATTATTTTGCATCAATCAGGCATTATCTTGTAGCTTAGAGATTCTGATGATGTAAATGTATATTTTTAGGTGTGCGAAGCTGGATTTGGTCAGATTGAATAAAAAACATGTAGAATACTTGGGTCAGTTATGGCTGGTTCAAATGCTAAAGGGTTAAAGGAAAATAGTCTTATATATGATTGATTAAAGATGCTCCAGCCTTAGATATAATGGCAAACAAACCAAACAGCTTACCTTTCAGCATTAAGAATACAATGGACAGCACGTAAAAATAGCTGGTCAAACTCAACTTGTAATCGTTCAAGCATTGCTGGTGGTAAACGTTGGTTGCATTGGCGGAAACTTAACCAGTGATCTGATGTGTATAACATTATTTGCCTGTAAAATATAATAAAATAAAGATACTGCAATGTTTTAAAACGAAATTAACAGCAGTTATAGTTGTCTGCAGGTGAAATCATTAAATTAAAAAAGAACACGAAAATTAAGTAAAAAAAAATTTTAGTTTTTTTTTTAAATTAGTGTATTTACTAAGAGGATTCTTGATCAACATTAGATAAGATGGCCCAAATGAGAATAGCTACCAACAAAATATATCATATTTGAGGCCAATATGCAAATCCATATACCTGATTCTCTTACTAAATAATCAATGACACAATAATCTTTCCTAATATAGGTACAAGGCTTGAAATTTTGTGAGAGAACGCTAGTCAATTACATCAACCCAGTGTTTGACTGGTACCATTTTATTGATCCCAAATGGATGGAAAGCGAAGTTGACTTTGGCAGAATTTGAAGTCAACTTTGGCAGAAAGGTACTATAAGGATCTAGAGATTTTTTTTTTTTAAATTGTAAGCAGCTTTGCATAATCCTAACATAAGGGGAAAATTTGGAACAGATGAAGAAGTATCATTCAAATTACAAAAGCAATGATTCTTGTCAGATCTAGACCATTAGAGAAGTCATTTATGACACTGCCAATAAAACAACAATCAGAAACAAGAAACTGTTTAGTGAAGGCAAGAATTACCAAAAAATATAAACTAAAAAGAAGAGACTTACGTGATCATACGTCCAATTCTTTTATTCAGCTGTCGGTATCGAGAGAGAGAAAATGTCTTCAAGCCACAACTAAGAATATCGATGAGGCATGTAAAGAATGCAAAGGTTTTCATCATTATTGATTCAGAAGTCACATTTACATCATAATGCCATGAACCTGAAAGTAAAAAAAAGCAAAATTTTTTTTATTTTAATGGCAGCACCAAACTAAAAATTATTTGATTTGATTTGGTTGTCAAGACCAGCTTTGAAGGATTTGATGAGAGATATTGGTATTAAAAGCATGAGGCTGCATTTAAAGGGTTATGATAGTATTGAGGTTTGTATTATCTGCAACAGAACATATTGAAGAAAAACAGTATAACAGCAAAACTGATGTGGTAGAAATTGAGCAGATAAAAAAACACATTTTCATTTCCATAATAAAACTCTTCATACCAAAAGAAGTAAACCTCTTCTAATGGTATCAGTAGGTGAGAAAATCATTTTTCAAAACTTAGAAGAGCACCAGATATTGAAAAACATACAATGAAGAATTATGCATATTATATTTGTGACTGTTTTATAAGAGCTGCTGGTAATCATCATCACCATTTAAAATCTGTTTTCCATGCTGGCATGAATTTGACAGTTTGATAGGATCCAATAAATTGAAAGATTGTATTCTTCATCATCATCGTCATTAATGTCTGCTTTCCATGCTGGTATGGGTTGAATGGTTTGACTGAGAACTGACAAGCTAGGAGGCTGCACCAGGTTCCAATCGGATTTGGCAAGGTTTCTACAGCTAGATGCTCTTCCTAATGCCAACCACTCCGAGAGTGTAGTGGGTGCTTTTTACGTGCCACTGGCACAGGAGCCAGTCAACCAGCACTAGCATCAGCCACATTCAAATGGTGCTTTTTACATGTCACTGGCACGGGTGCCAGTCAGGCAGCACAGGTATCAGCGAAGCTCAAATGGTGCTTTTTACATACCAGTCAGATGGCACTGGCATCAGCCATGCTCAAATGGTGCATTTTACGTGTCACCGACACATGCTCCAATATCTGTTTTGACATAGCCTTTGTGACTGAATGTCATTCTTAATGCTAACCGCTTTATAGTGTATAGAGTGAATACAGAGTGCTTTCTTTTTATGCGTAAAAAACACAAGTGAGGTCCCCTCATGACTTGTAGAATTAAATGTCTTACAGTGGCCTCCATAAATGAAGAGTAGAGGAAAGAGAGAGTGGGGTTTTTTTTCTATTTGGCTGCCACTTTTCAGTTTCTTCAATTTTTGCTCCACCTGATTTCATATTTGGTGTATTGGTGTAGTTTTGTAAAGTAATCACTGACATGAAATTCATTTTTGTCATAAATCAATAAATAAAGAGTTAATAGCTTTTAGAGTTTGCAAATTTGGGGTAATATTAGCCAATCAAAAGGCACAGGCATATAGGTGCCTGTTTCCATAGAAACAAGCCAAGTTGTTACCAAGCTGCTTACTCACACTGTCATTTTTCACTTATTAAATGGTGGTTATGAGAATTGCTAAAAATAATAGCTAAACAGGCCTTAAATCACACACCAAAATTTTTTTTTGTTTATTTTTTTTTTTTTTTTTTTACATAATCTTATGAATTCCTATGTGTAGAATACAAATTCACAAAAATTTTCTGAAAATTCCAAAAAATAAAAAAAGTCATGTGGGGTTATATGAAGTGTGTAAAGCAGAATTCTACCAATATTTCATTTGTCTACAGTTGACAATGTGCTGTCACGCACAAAATGACAGCTTCCAAATCCTGTTTTAAATTATCGAATTTTAAACCACTGTAACTTTTTTTGAAAGTTTTCTGGGAAAAGTGAATTAGCCCCTGAGACTCAGCATGGAAAATTACATCAATACACCAAATTTTAAAATTTTCACTAAACTTTAAAATTTCCACAGGTGCAGCCAAACAGAAAAGATCCAGAGAATGTAATGATTTTAGGCAAGATAATGGAAAGAGTGAAATATAAAAGAAACAAATTTATAGTTGTTAGAGGGTAGTAACAAAGAGAGTAACAGAAGAGACACAATTTGACTAGAGAGTATGGAAGGAACAGAATAAAGTATCAGGAGTTAGTGAGAAAGATAGGAAAGATGGTAAGGATGATGAAGTGGGTTGTGTAGAGGGTAGGGCAAACATTGAAAAGAATAAATACACTCACTATCTTGGTTTAGAGTCATCATAAGAACATGTTGAAACAATTCATTGAGTGCCACTTGTCCTAACATATTAACAACATCATTTTCCCGTAGATATTGCCAAGCATTTTTAGGGTCTTCATTCTGAAGAAAAAAATTATTAATAAAAATGGTCATGATCATGATTTTGAATATAGGCACAAGAACAAACAGAGTAAAAAAAGAGTTTATCAACATCAGAAGAATGGCAATCAAATTTGATCATAAATACAAAGCATGGAATGAGATAACTAAATAAAGGTATTACAATACTTCCTTCTACAGAAAGATGAAAAGGCAAAACTAACATTTTAACTTCCATAATAACAGAAGTGTCTGACTTTGATATTCCAGTACTTTGGAAGAATAAAAATCAACATCAACAGGGTTGTAATTTCAAATGTATTGCAAATAAATACTGCATCTTAAGGCAGGAAATAGTTGGATTATATAAGGTCAAGTATATGACTGGGTTTTTTTTTAAGGCAGAATACAGTTGGTTATAGAGAGCCAAGTATATGAATGGTATTATTCTAGGGCAGGATGCACTTAATTATATATGATTATATATGGCCAAGTATATATTACTGCTATTACTTCAGGATAGAATATACTTTATCATATAGATTCAAGTACATGACTGGTATTATTTTATCAACCTCTGAAAGGATTATAAGGAAATTGGCATCAGGATTTGAACTCAAAATATAAATGAGTATAACAAAATACTTGCAAAGCAATACCAATTCTTCCATCAGCAACTAAATAATGATGAGGAGGTAAGAGGAATGATTAAAAATTGATTAAAGGGGCAGCAGTAGAAGGAGCTTATCAAAATACAGATGATGATAGATCGAAATTTTAGCATGAATTAGATTAAACAGAAATTCTTACAAGAAATGTTATATATCTTTGTTTTCTTAATAAACTTCATATAATTTCAAGTGTTACCAAAGACAAGTCAGCTTTAGAAAACACTTTCTGTTCCCAGCTATATCTCACCATTATCATCATCATTTAATGCCCATTTTCCGAGATAGCATGGGTTGGATGGTTTGATATCTGTTTTGGCATGGTTTCTACACCTAGATACCGTTCCTAGCACCAACCATTTTACAGAGTGTACTAGGTGCTTTTATGCAGTACTGACACAGGTGTTCTAGAATGTGAACTGGCAATATTACATAAATTCTGCACCTTTCAGCTAGCATCAAATGAAACTTGTCCACCCACTGCACATCTATTTTAGATGTGTACACCTATGAAATCAAGTCACAATAAAACATATTAAAGTAGAACTATTTCAAATGTATTACTTCTTCGCCATCAGAATCGACCATAATCCAGGCACCATCATTGCTTTCTGTTCTTTCTTTAAGATTGGTATTCAAATGTTGTAAGAACTGTTCACGACCCCTGCAGATCAAATGTTAAAAAGATGTATTAGAAAGTCAAATAAGTAAAAACAAATGAAATGAAATAAACCTAAGTTAATCACAGAAGACATATATGTATTAATGTATGGATTAGATGAAAGATACTGAGGTTATAAACTTAATATTAGTTATTGATTTTGACTTTAATCATTAATAATAACAATAAAACTTAGTCATTAATATTGAAATAATATGTAAGCATAAATATTGAAATAATAAATTATCTAATCATTAATGCTTGTAAAAATACGTAATCATTAATGTTGACATAATAGTTACATAATCATTAATACTGAAATAATCACTACATGATCATTAATGTTAATAATAATGCATTATCATTAACATTGTAAACTTACTTGATTGGTTGAAGAATTGTAGCCAAAACAGTAACCATGTGATCTAGACTTGGACTGACAAATGTTGTCTCATCAGTGTTCGCTAACAGTGGAATTTGTATGTACTGGGCTGCCCAAGATCCCACACCAGCTGGACATCGGAGGATATGATTTAATAGAAACAAATGATCCTCAAAGGAGGCTACTCTCAGCAACACAGATACCTACAAGTAGAAAAATGAAATAACTTTTAAACACCTGTGATTCATTTTGTTATCATTATATCAATCAGAGGTACATTGTCCCATAAAAAATACTGGGCCTACATTTCAAATGAATAACTAAGAATTAATTCCCAGTCTTTCAAAATCCAAATTTTATTTTTCTTAACACAGGAAAACTTCTCTGCATTCAGAGGGCACAGCTCCTGTACTGTGGATATGTAATTACAACAGTTCAACAAAGAACTACAAGACAGATTCTTCAAGCTGAGCCAACCAGAAAGAGACCAAGGGGTAGATGAAAATGAGATGGTTGAATAATATCCAGAGTTTAAGTTTGTCATGCTTAAGAATCCATCCAGAAGGTCTAATGATGGAGGAGGTGCCTGAGGACCCTACCCCAATAACCCTTTCAGGAATAGTAGATAGAGATGGATGAATCTAAATATTATTTTTCTTAACATTGGAAAACTCAGTTGTCAGTTTAGTACAAAATTGTTCAATGTAAAATGTCAAGTTTTAAATCATTACCTTTCACTGATAATATTTAAGTTATCAACTTCACTTTAAATGCTATTAAACTACCAACAAAGAATAATTACTACAGAAAAATTAATGAAATCTTATCTAATGTATCTAAACTAAAAAAAAAATTAGGATACACAATTTCTGGAATATACATGGTATAACAGAAATAACATGATTTTTATGTTCACCTTTAATGAATGCATTATTTTAATCATCATTTTCTAGTTTTATTTAAAATTAAAATTCATTTAATATGGCAATTAATTTGATTGAGTAATTAATCTTTTTGATATCAAGCTATCTGAGATTGCCACTAGTTCTCTGATATAAATTTTTCCAAGTCATCTCAAAACCTTCAAACACAAGATTAATCATGACAAAGTTATTTTAAGTAAATCCTTAATTAATTTCACAATTAATTGAAACAAAGGTGGTGTGTTTCAACAGAAATACGGTAACAGAATGGTTAAAGACACTGTTGTTTAAAGAAACAGAAAGATGTGAATTATTGATGAAAATTATCTCACTAGTCTTTCTGTCCATATTCGCAAGTTTTCTACAAAGTTATGGTCATCAATTGGTCGTCTGTGCATAGAAAACAAGATTGAGATGCAGTCCTTCAGTCTCTGAATCTGGTGAAGAACAGTCATGCTCTGCTTTGCTTGAACTCGAACTAAAAAGAGAATTTGTCATCATATAGATAAGAGAAATCACAAATACAATATTTCCCAATAATATTTGAACCATTTTTTAAAATCAAGATCTATTTAGTATGATTTTCTCACATTATTAACTCTAAACATTCAGAAGAACCCTAAGAAATAATTACATATTCAACTGAACCATTTTTAAGACAACCAGCAAAGTGAAACATTTCTGAAAAATATTCGTTTTGAAACTGTGCTTTCCATGTTTAGGGTTCAGTTTTTTTATAAAAAATAGTATTTATTACATTTCAAAATACAAACATTGTAACAATTGTTTATAAACTGATTGATTACATGGAGATTTAATAGCTACAAGACTAAAGTTTGGGTTTCTTATCAGATCATCATCATTTAACGTCCATTGTCCATGCTGGCATGGGTTGGTTTGACTGGGCTGGCACACTAGAAAGCTGCACCAGACTCCAGTCTGATTTGGTATGGTTTTCTATGGCTGGATGCCCTTCCTAACTCCAACCACTCTGAGAATATAATGGATGCTTTTATGTGCCACTGGCACAGGTGCCAATTTGTGTGATACTGGTATCTGCCACAACTGCAATTTTGCTTGGCTTGATGGGTCTTCTTCTCAAGCATGACATAATGCCAAAGATCTCAGTCATTGTCTCCATGAGGCCAAACGTTTGAAGGGAACTCAGCCACTTTGCTTCCATGAGGCCCAACGCTCATACATATAAATCTCACGGCAGCTATTGCTTTGTTCCTATAGACTACAAACTTTATCTGCCTTCATTTATTTAAAGATAACAAATATTCACTTGTCACAGTTGAGTATTAAGGCATCCAACAGTACAAATATCTACTTTAATCATTTGTACACAGATAACCAAATTTACGAATACCATCTCATGCTAGCATAGAAAATATATAATATATAATACACAATACTATAAATTAGAGTTGTATTAAAATTTGAAAATTTAATTTAATTTAATAAACAAATATTTAATATATATTTGCAATGTAAGTAATCCAACAATTCCAAATTTTGCAAATCCATTTGAAGAATATCTTAACATGATGAAATGACAACACATTTATGATTCACTCACTTGGGCCATCAGCTCGAATCTTTTGAAGAATGGGTAGGCTTTTGAATAAATTATGGATGTAAGATTCTACTTGAAGCCTGAAATTATACGATATGATAAAAGAAAAATATATTGATTTGAAACCCACTTGATACATTAATCAACAATGCAATTTTAATAGCACACATACACACATAGATGTGTATTTGTGTGTGTGCATATATAAAATATGAGTGTGTACATATATATATATGTAGCTTACCGATAAAGCACGTTCACTTACACAGTGTTCATTGTGTATTTGGTTAATGAGAGAGATGGAAGATATGAGAATTTTAAATATCCCACCTGTGAGGAATCGATGCTTGATGAGTCAAAACAATTGTAGTGATTAACAAAAAATCTCGTATCTTCCTTATCTCTCATTAACCAAATCTACATCTATTTATCTATTTATATATATATATATATATATATATATATATATGGTTCAAATGTACAGAAAAATAAGACAGGTGTATTAGTTTGATGGTCGGGAAAACAAGTGTATTAGTTTGATGCTCGGGAAAATGGAGACATCTTTGATGTTTTGAGCCTATGCTCTTGAACAGAAAAGGAGGGGAGGATAAACATGGAGAGAGAATAAAAAAACAGAGAGAGCAAAAGAAATATTGAGATTAACTATTCTACATGTTGAAATATATATAAACACTGAGTTCACCTAACTCAGTGATTTTAAACAGCCTGAGTTAGGTCAAGGCCATTTTCACAAATAATTGAAGGCTAAAATTGCAGGAGTTGGCACAATAATATGAAAGTAACAGCATTCAATCTTCAGAAGAGAAGAGCTTAGTAAAAAAGCCAAACCTTTAATTTCAGTTCACATACCTATCTTCACCTATACAGACTCTGTACCTTTTAGGTAATGACCAAAAGAGTACAATCATGGCTACAAATGGTTGAAAAGGTGTTCGTTCCTCCAAAGAATCTATATAGGATGCATAGCTCAGAGACCAGGATGTCTCACCAGGCTGAGCTGCTAATTCTTTGTATTGAGATATCACAGCTCCAGTACTATGGACATGTGATTAGAATGTCACAAGAAAGAATTGCAAGATGGATTCTTTAAGCTGAGCCAACCGGCGGGAGACCTAAGTGTAGACCAAAAATGAGATGGTTGAATAATATCCATAGTCTCAGTTGGTCATGCTTAGGAATCCAGCTGGAAAATCTAATGACAAATGCTTTCGATAAGGCAGATATGCCGGAGAACTCTATTCCTACAACTCTTCTAGGAATCCAGGTATAACAGGCGGAGAAGATGGAAGGGGATATATATATATATATATATATATATATATATATATATATATATATATATATATATATATATACAGGGTGCAAATTGTCACCATTTTATACTTTTAATTTCACGCATGCACATTGTTTGTTTTGGATTTTGTTGACTACAATGTAGTTGGGTCAGTTGGGCACTGTCTGTGAGAAAAACAGCACCATGACGTAATTCATTCTGCCAGAAATTTGGAAACGACATGCTGTACTGCTTGGCATTCACGCTGGAAGCTCCAATACGAACAGATGGTGAACACACAGAACAACCGTTGGCATGCCATGTACCCAAAACATGTACTGAGAGTGATCAAAATCAAACATCCAGTCATTATCGTATTTGGAGTGATCATTAGTGATGGCAACATTATGCCTCCATTCATCTTCCCACATGGCCTCACACTCAACACGGAGGCCTACATCAAGTGCCTGGAGGAGGTAATGCTGCCCTAGGTCAAGAGGGTGGCTGTTGGACAACCCTATGTCTGGCAACACAGGACTCTACACCATGTCACACAAGCAGGAGAACCCAATCATGGCTGTCAGACAATTTCTGTCACCACATCACCCCTAACATCTAGCCATCTAACTTTCCAGACTGCAACCCCCTTGATTATTATGTGTGGGTTGTAGTTGAATGAGAGACCAACAAAACTCCTTGTAACACCAAAGATGATCTGAAGGCAAGGATTATGGCAGTATTCACCAACTTAACCATGGAGACCATCTAGAAAAGTTGCAGGAGTTTCTGAAGTATTCTGGAAACCATGGTTGAAGCCAATGGCAATTTTATTGGATAAATTTACTCTTTAGTATTTCAAGATATTTTTTAATGTAATTTTGGTAAATATATCTGTTACAATGAGATGTAATTGTTATTTTCATTTTTGAATAATTTAGACAACAATATATTCACCACAACCTGTATATACATATATATATATATATATATATATATACACACACACACACACATTAGGTCATCCCATAAATAATGGGATGAAGTTGTGAAGGCTAGCTAAGTCAGAGAAGACAAAGAACTATACTAACTGCTAACATGCAGTGTTACAGAAGACTCCTGCACCCATGGTAAAATGCACCCTAACACAAGAGCAGTGTTTAAAAGGCATTAATATATCATCTATATTTTACTTGTCTGTCACTGGACTGCAGCCATGCTGGGCCACAGCCTTGAGAGGTTTTAGTCAAACAAATAGACCCCTGTAGTTATTCTATTGATCTCTTTTTGCTTAACTGTAAAGTGACAGGGACATGAAGAAACCATCACCAGTTGTTAAGTGGTGGGAGGGGACAAACACAGACATACATATATACAATAGGCTTCTTTCAGTTTCCATCTACCAAATCCACTCACAAAGTTTTGGTCGGCCCAGGACTATAGTAAAAGACACTTGCCCAAGGTGTCATGCAGTGGGACTGATTCTACCTATAGAACTATATGGTTGGGAAGCAAACTTCTTACCAGGCAGACATGCTTGCATGCATACGCATACACACACACACAAACATTATCATCATCTAACATCTGTTTTCCATGCTGGCATGGGTTGAAATACTATGTGTATATTTGCTCTCTATCATGTCTATCTTACCACCCCATCACCCTACATCTTCCCCTTCCATGACTCCCATCACTGTCCCTTTCCCTTACAGCTTCTGCACATATTTGAAGTGACCTTGTGACTTGCAAGACAAAGAAAGGTTCCCACCACCATCTTGTCAGAGAGGCAGGATATATATCCCACAGAGACAATAGCCATATCTTTCTATCTATCTATCTATTTATCTATCTATCTATCTCCCACACTCAATCCCTCCCTCCCTGTCTGTCTGTCTGTGTAGGGAGCACAGTAGTAATGTAGTCAAACTTCTCCAAGACTTATTCAGTATGAATACCTCTTAAGATAAATTTGTTTCTCCAGTCTGCCTCTCTGAAAAAATATGCACAATTCATACTTTATGGTTGAGAGTCAAAGTAAACAGCCATCAATATACATATATAACTGGTGCATACACCATCTTCAGAATATCAGTAAGGAATAAAAGACATGAAACTGAAGAAATTATATAATCCTCATCAAATAATACTTTATAAATTAAAGCATATTTTTAATGCTTTTTCATTTTGAAAACAATAAGGAAACACATCTAAAACATAAATTAATACATTAAATTATTCTCACCTTGATAATTGGGCAGAATATGCTTGTAAGGAAAGTTCATCTTCTATGGAATTTCGCACAGACTGTAAAGTTTTGCCTATTTTCTCAAAGAGGCTATGCTCCATTTCAGATTTCTCATATAAATGGCGAACAACACATCTTGAATTATCTTTGCAGTAGCCCTGGAAATAAAAATCAAAAGACAAAATTAGATTAACACTGAAGCATGAATATGGCTTATATTATATGAAACTCATATAGATCCTATATTCTATATGATTGATATTAACCCTTTTGATACTAAACTGCCTGAAACCACCTCTACTTCTATGATACAAATTTCATGTTTAAAATTATCTAAATTAAAAAGTTTCCAATAATATTTCATTAATTTAGGTTTCAAACGCCATTTTAATAATGGCAAGGTTGTATTATTACCTTTTTCATTATTTTCAAAAACTGAAACAATGGCAGAGTATTTTAAAAGAAATGTAGTAACAAAACAGTTACGTATGAGTTATAGAAATGGAATTGTGTAATAGGGGTAGGGATTATAAATGACATAATTAACATTTCTCCCTTCTTTAAAAAAATCTTAGATTATATTTACATAGAGAAAGCAGCTGTCTGGCTTCCGTGCCGGTGGCACGTGAAAAGACATTCAAACGAGATCGTTGCCAGTGCCGCTGGACTGGCTCCTGTGCAGGTGGCACGTAAAATACACCATTTTGAGCATGGCTGTCGCCAGTACCATCTGACTGGCCTTCGTGCCGGTGGCACGTAAAAACACCCACTACACTCTCGGAGTGGTTGGCGTTAGGAAGGGCATCCAGCTGTAGAAACTCTGCCAAATCAGATTGGAGTCTGGTGTAGCCATCTGGTTCACCAGTCCCCAGTCAAATCGTCCAACCCATGCTAGCATGGAAAGCGGACGCTAAATGATATTGATTATTGAAGTCAACAAGAAGAAACATTTTCATTCTAGCCTTATATAGACATGAAAATAAGAACAACTCTAAAATATGTTTATATGAAACTCAAAGTTTAACAAAACTATGTCACCGCATTTGGCCTGTAATGTTTCTTGCTTGTTTGCTTCATGCTGTTTTTTGATGGGACAGGAGGCATCTCAGGTTAATGGTCATCATACATAGAGCTGACCGGGTACACCAGTGCTCTCCATTACTGGCAGTCCTGTGCCAGCCCTTCTGCATCCTCTGAATATCTACTGATTGCCTGTTTGTAATTAATTACATAATATTTTGTATTTGGCCTGTAATACAGAATATTATTCTGTAATTGCAAAGGGCATTCAGATGGTAGAATTGTTAGAATATCAGATAAAATGTCTTGTAATGTTTATTCAGACTTTCTAAGTTTAAACTACAATAAGGTAACTTCTGAGGTTGATGAACAAAGTGGTGAACTGGTAGACCTGTAAAAGCATTAGACAAGATGCCTTGTTGCGTCTTCTCTAGCTCCTTGTTCTGATGGCAACACCTATGACAACACTGATGCCAAATTGTATCAGTTCTCACTTTTCCCTTGAACAACACTGATGTGGAGACATGCATACATGGACAACAGTTTGTCTTCCATTGGAAAGAAGAGACTTTTGTCCAGGCCTTGCCTTAAAGAGGAACATTCTTGGAAGTGGTCTATGGTCTCACCAAACATAATACAGGGACCCTGGATAATTATAAATTATACAAGCAATTATCACTTCTATGTTAAACTTCTTCGTACACCACAGTATTTTACAGTTGTTAGTTACATAACCTTTTATTTAGGGTGCAAGTGGACCAAAACTCTGCTTGGATAAGTGGCTTGCTTTTCTTAATATAATTTTTTTCTTTTTTATCTTAATAAATTTATTTATAATTTGTCATTTATAACATTTGTGTCTCAGTATAAAAATATTTCCCAACTAAATATATATATATATATAAATATATACACACGATGGGCTTCTTTCAGTTTCCATCTACCAAATCCACTCACAAAGCTTTGGTCAGCCCGAGGCTATAGTAGAAAAAAGTTGCCCAAAGTTCCATGTAGTGGGTCTGAACCCAGAACCATGTGGTTGGGAAGCAGGCATCTTATCACAGAGCCACATCTGCTAAAAAGTTAAAACATTATATGGTGTTATTTCATAAAGTTATTTAACACATTGCCTACCAAGTCCATTTTGCACTAGCAGTCTGGTTTTGTTATAAATGAGGTGTTTCTTGTTTGTTACAGTTTTTATATGTTCTAGCTCACTATATAAGCTGCCACACTAATTTATTAACAGGATTATCACTGGTGATTTCTGCAGTACAGAATAAATACACTGAACTGCAAAAGAAACGCAATTCTTTCAAATATCACTTTTATATGGTAAATTCTGAAAATTCATATCAGCAATGTGAGTGTAAATATTCCAAGATATGCTGGTTTATGGCTGAGACCCAAATTGCAGGTAACCTTTCAACTTTCCCTGAAACGAGACGCCAAAATGCAGCTGTATTGAATGCCGTGGGTGGCAGCTGCAAACAACTGTCATGAAAACCGAAATGCATGTGCATCTCATAAAGGTTATGGGTATAAAAATCAACTTGAACTACATTCCTGGCATTTGTAATTTGGACACATCGGGTATGACCTGATTGTCAGCAGCACAGAGAGAACAAGCTATTGGCCAATTGCAGACAAGGCAGCATGCTCTGGTTGTTGCAAAAGCTTATAATGTCCATGTCAGCATCATCTATTGCCTGCAACAGCGATACAACAACACCAACAGCAATGCAGACCATGCCCACAAAGGGCGCCCCCAGGGGGCCACACTCAGGTAGGACCACTTCATCCACCTGCAACACCTCCATGATTGCTTCAGACCAGACAGTGTGACACCTCGCGAGACCATTGACACTGGACAGTGACCCATCAGTGACGACATGGTATGACGTCGAGTGGCTGCCAACAACCTGTGTTGCTGTCATCCTGTTCGAGGGCCTGTCCTCACCACCTGCCACCATCAAGCATGACTACAGTGGGCTACACAGCACTAACATTGGCAGCATCGACAATGGAGGTCGATATATATATATATATATGTATATGTGTGTGTATATGTTTGTATGTCTGTGTTTGTTCCCCTAACATCGCTTGACAACCGATGCTGGTGTGTTTAGGTCCCCGTAACTTAGTGGTTCGGCAAAAGCGACTGATAGAATAAGTACTAGGCATCCAAAGAATAAGTCCTGGGGTCGATTTGCTCGACTAAAGGCGGTGCTCCAGCATGGCCGCAGTCAAATGACTGAAACAAGTATAAGAGTAAAAAAAAGAGTAAAGAATTGGAATTATTGTCAGGTAATGCCTTTATTGAGTGATTTCGCAATCACCAATTTATAAAGAAATGATTCTATCTGCTTCATGTTCAAACTGGACAGATCCAGTTTCTCACACTAACCCTTCAATATCATTCTAAAAATAAAGTCACAACATTGAAATTTCAAAGCTACGAAATAATGCCTGATTAATTCACAACAATGTCAATAAATAAGCATTACATTTAACAGAACAATATGAATGAGGCACAGTAGGAATATTGTGAAATACGTGCTCACCAATACTCATATGGTTGATTTAAATTTTTTATTCTTTTGTTGCAGCCTTTAGTTAAAGAAATCGACCCCAGGACTTATTCTTTGTAAGCTTAGTACTTATTCTGTTGGTGTCTTTTGTCAAACTGATAAGTTACAAGGATGTAAACATACTAACATTGGTTGTCAAGTGATGATTGGGGTATAAACACAGGCACATACACACAAATATATACATACATACATATATATATATATATATATATATATATAAAAAGTTAATTGTAGAATAAAACTATTAGGTCATCGGCTCAAAAAGCCACAGCCCACCTTTGACCACATATAAGAAGTACATCATAAACCACAAAACCAAATTAGCAAAGGGAAGTCAAAATTTTTATACATACGAATAAAATCTATTTAAAATATAATAGAATAACATAAATAAATAAACTGCAACGAAAACGTTGATTAAAAATATTATAGACCGGTACAGATATAGTGAAATATATAGTGAAATATATATATATATATATATATATATATATATATATATATATATATATATATAGAAAAAATAATATAGAGAAAAAGTAATACATAGGGAAACGTAGTAAAATAGTTCATTCGTTGAGGTTAATGGCTAATAAAAGAAGTTTAAGTTTAAATTGTACTAAAGTTCATTACTTCCCTCATGACAGCAAATTTAGCAGGTAAAATCCAATTTCGGAATTCATACACAGGAATACCGAAGTACACGGGGCGACATAATAACAGAACATCCAATGTGTAACAAAGTAAAATCCATATTTCACCATCAGCGTTATTTAAGACCAAGAAAATCAAGGCACACAAGTCGATACATTAAACCAACATCCAGCAGGTAACATCGGTAAAGTCAATCCATAATTTAACATCATTTACAATGGATTACAAATATAGGTCGGAATACAAACATGAAACATCTATGGCCATTTCGGGGGTAAATCATCGTATTTAGAGGACAATAGAGCACAAACTAGTGATAACCCCCTCTTCAGGGTAAAGAAACACATACAAACAACGATGAAGGCACTAGTAAAAAGAAATTATAATGAGAGCAAGCTTAAATAAATAATTAATATGGACTAGCCCAAAAAAAAAAAAAAAAAAAATTTAATTTTTAGTATACCCTTTAGAATAGTCAGGCAGGTTTGGTAACTAAATAAAACTACTACGTTTCAAATCCAACGTAAGCCATGATAAAAAATAAATACTACCATTGTATCCATATTTTTATTATTATTTTTATATCAATATTTTTGTCTTTTTATTTTTATCATTACTATTATTATCACCATTACTACCATTATTACCACTACTAATACTATTATTTTTGTTCTTATTTTTATTTTCACATAGTTTTAGGGAGGTAGAGGAAAATTTATGATTGCAAAAAGTGATTACCTCGATAAACTTATTCAAGGTTTTCGGCCCAAAAGACCTAAGAATGGAAAGGGATTCCCTAATGCATAATAAGCACTTGCTAATATTAGCCTTAAGTTGGGGGGTTCTAGATAAGATTGACCATTCAAGATAGTACTTCTTATTCTTCCTCTTGAGGTCATGCAGGTAAGAGGCGAGTGTTGTGGAATTATAATATTTCTCATTAGAAAAAGAGCTCATGTGCACCCTATACCTGGCTTTAAAATTCACAGAACTTCCAATATAAAACTTATTTTGTTTGTCCTCGTCTCTAACTACACATTTATACACTATTTTTGTGGACAAACAAAGTCTGCCGAGAGGACATAAAGAAGGGTCCCTACAATTACATAATTTTTTACGGCCACCCTTAAAGTCATTTCCAACATCATTAACCGCCCTCAGAAATTTATTCTTATCAGCCATTCCATTTATCTCATTCCCAGATTTAGGCATAATCCGAGGGAATGAAGAGCCCGTTCTACTATCGTTGTGTGGTTTACAGTTGGTTTTATTAGAAACAGGGTTTCCCTGAGAAGGACATTCGCATAGCTTTAACTTATTTATTTTATTCCTATTTAAAGAGGCAATAATGGATGCTAAATTTGGCATTCCAGAGTAGGAAAACTTAATTGTAGACCTGTTACAAATAATTTGGTTTTGTGGTTTATGATGTACTTCTTATATGTGGTCATTGGTGGGCTGTGGCTTTTTGAGCCGATGACCTAATGGTTTTATTCTACAATTAAATTTGTACCTTTGTCTCAACTAGTTTGAGCACTTCTTTTACAGCCTTGTATAAATTCTTGGTTTTCTAATACAAAACTATTAATATTGAATAATATATATACATATATATACGATGGGCTTCTTTCAGTTTCCATCTACCAAATCCACTCACAAAGCTTTGGTCAGCCCGAGGCTATAGTAGAAAAAAGTTGCCCAAAGTTCCATGTAGTAGGTCTGAACCCAGAACCATGTGGTTGGGAAGCAGGCATCTTATCACATAGCCACATCTGCTAAAAAGTTAAAACATTATATGGTGTTATTTCATAAAGTTATTTAACACATTGCCTACCAAGTCCATTTTGCACTAGCAGTCTGGTTTTGTTATAAATGAGGTGTTTCTTGTTTGTTACAGTTTTTATATGTTCTAGCTCACTATATAAGCTGCCACACTAATTTATTAACAGGATTATCACTGGTGATTTCTGCAGTACAGAATAAATACA
This sequence comes from Octopus bimaculoides, assembly GCF_046866305.1. NCBI lineage: Eukaryota > Metazoa > Mollusca > Cephalopoda > Octopoda > Octopodidae > Octopus > Octopus bimaculoides. Next base: position 103,624,313 of record NC_142931.1, on the reverse strand, counting down.
CTGAACTGCAAAAGAAACGCAATTCTTTCAAATATCACTTTTATATGGTAAATTCTGAAAATTCATATCAGCAATGTGAGTGTAAATATTCCAAGATATGCTGGTTTATGGCTGAGACCCAAATTGCAGGTAACCTTTCAACTTTCCCTGAAACGAGACGCCAAAATGCAGCTGTATTGAATGCCGTGGGTGGCAGCTGCAAACAACTGTCATGAAAACCGAAAGGCATGTGCATCTCATAAAGGTTATGGGTATAAAAATCAACTTGAACTACATTCCTGGCATTTGTAATTTGGACACATCAGGTATGACCTGATTGTCAGCAGCACAGAGAGAACAAGCTATTGGCCAATTGCAGGCAAGGCAGCATGCTCTGGTTGTTGCAAAAGCTTATAATGTCCATGTCAGCATCATCTATTGCCTGCAACAGCAATGCAGACCATGCCCGCAGAGGGCGCCTCCAGGTGACCACTTCATCCACCTGCAACACCTCCATGATTGCTTCAGACCAGACAGCATGACACCTCGTGAGACCATTGGCACTGGACGGTGACCCATCAGTGACGACACAGTATGACATCAAGTGGCTGCCAACAGCCTGTGTTGCTGTCATCCTGCTCGAGGGCCTGTCCTCACCACCTGCCACCATCAAGCATAACTACAGTGGGCTACACAGCACTGACATTGGCAGTATCAACAATGGAAATCGATAGTCTTCTCTGACAAGAGCCGGTATTGCATTTCCACGTCAGATGGCAGAATGAGTATGTAGCATGGGAGGGGTGAATGCTACAGAGATGCACATTTCATGGAGAGAGATGCGTGGGGTGGTTAAAGCATCATGGTTTGGGGTGTTATAGGCCTGAATCAGAGAATTGGGCCCCATGTGTTCCAAAATGTTATTGCAGGCAGAGAGAATGGCATCACAGCGCAGCACTATGTTGACCAGATCCTATGACCTCACATCATGTCCTTCTTCGCACATCACTATAGCCACATATTCCAGCAGGACAATGCTCCCTCCAACACATGGCCAGGGTCACCATGGACTTCCTGCGTCAGCACAACATCAGAACCATGCCGTGGCCAGCTCTCAGCCCGAATATGAACCCAATTGAACACCTGTGGGATGAAATCCAGAGATGGCTGAACCTGGTGGTCCCAGGGCTGACAACTCATGTGGAACTGGAGTTTCCTCAGGGTGTAGGTACAGGTACCAATGGCTTTTGTGAACCGCCTCATGCACTCCATGTACCGACGGTGTATGGCCATTTTGAATACCCAGTGAAGGCATACACGGTATTGAACATGTGACGCCCTACAATCTCGATCCATCCACTATCAGAACATGACAATGACCCATAGACTGTGGTCAAAGTGCATCCAAGAAATTGACTTTATCAAAATTTATCTCTGACACCGTGAAATTAAAACATATTTCACAGTCACACACGTCTCGCATTTCTTTTGTGGTTCAATGTATTACACTCATTCTGTACCATGGGAGTCACTGGTAATACACATGTTAAAATGTCCATCACACTTCCATTTAAAAGGGAGAAAATAAGGTGTTATAAGTCCGACAGCTGATGGATCTCCAAGCTCCAAGAAACAACTGTTGGGCTTATAACACCTTACTTCATACCTCCATTTACAGGTTTTTTTTTATGTATTTATGACTTTTTCTTTTTTTACAAATTATATTTCAGATTATATTATATAAACCTTAATGATTTCTTTTTCACAAAAATTATTTTGTGGAGGGCAGAGCTCTAATGATGGAGATGACAATGACTTGCACCCTTCTATTATTCTTTTCTACTCTAGGCACAAGGCCCGAAATTTTTAGGGGAGGGAAGGCAGTCAATTAGATCGACTCCAGTATGCAACTAGTACTTAATTTATCGACCCCGAAAGGATGAAAGCAAAGTCGACCTCGGTAGAATTTGAACTCAGAATGTAAAGACAGATGAAATACTGCTAAGCATTTTGCCCAGCATGCTAACATTTCTGCCAGCTCGCCAGTTTGCACTCTTCTAATATTGAACCTAATTTCACTTCTTCACATGAATTCTATGTTTCCATAATCAAAAACCACCCGAGAAATACAAAAAAATGTGTTCCATACATTTCCTAAAATTTCAATAATGTAGTTTGAACCACAGTAATGTAATGCTCGAAAAAAATGAAAAAAAATCACTATTGGGAATCACCAATGATTACCATGATATATCAAGAATATAGCATGGCGAGTCACTGGTGACTCCCATGTTAAATCTCAATAGCATTTATAATTATAGAGCAAAATTAATTTAAGAACATATTATTACGCTTACGATACAGCTTGTATGGATGTGTATAAAGAGTCACTCACCAACATACTATAACCTCTTGTCTTTATAATTTTCTCTGTTTGTTATTGCACTACATTAACCTTTAAACTCACATGTTGTATGCACTCAGATTGAGCCAACACATACACTTCCTTTTACAAACTCCTACTGTATCTCATCCATATTACTCTGTTAAATGTAATGTTTATTTATGCACATTGTAGTGAATTAATACATACATTATCTCATAGCTTTGAAATTTCAATGACATGACAGTTTATTTTTAGAATGTCTTTGCAAGATAGGTGTGAGAAGCTGGATCTGGCAGTTACAACATAAAACAAGTAGAATATTTATCATTTCTTTATAAATTGGTGATCATTGTCAAGTCACTGAATAAAGACACTATTTGACAATAATTTCAGTTATTTGATAATGACAAGAATTATATATTTTTATATACACAATAATATACACCTTAAGGAAAACTGGACATATAAATTCTTAACAGAAGATCATGCTAGTTATTGAAATATTTTTGCAACATAATCAGTAATAACTTACTTGGACAACAACATGTTCCTGTACAGTTTGCCATAAACCTTTACGATATTTTTTATGATTTTCTTGCTGTAATCGTACTGTATTTTCAGCATTTATCAACTTTTTACATGCCCGATAATAATTTGTAAGAATTTCATCAAATTCATGATTGCTGTTATTTGATTCTTCCTGAAACAAAAGAAAAGTTATATTTCTCATAAATGATTAAAATTAAAATATTTTAAAAATTTATTCACAAAAGCAATATAAAAGATCAACAAGAGATTATGCAATAAATTTGTATTACAGAAATGATTGTTGTACATGTACCTGAAATTAAAATGTTTGATTATTATTACAAAGTTATAGAGATTTCATACATTGTGTTGAGGGCAAATCAACCAGGATTTAAAAGGTATGAAATAAGTGAAATGAAAGTGCTCAACTAAAAATCAAACCCATCACATTGACTCTATAGACACAGACATGGTTGTCTGGTTAAGAAGTTTGCTTCATAGCCATGTGGTTTTGAGTTCAATCCCACTGTACTGTACACTGAGCAAGTGTTTTTTTCTACTACAGACTCATGCTGGCCAAATCCTTATGAATGGATTTGATGAATGGAAACTGAAAGAAGCCCATCATGTAACATCATCATCTGTAAACGTCTATCTTCCACGCTGACATGAGTTAAACTGTTTGGAAAATCCAACAGGTCCAAGGACTGCAGCATCATGCTCCAGTATGCTTTGGCTTGGTTTCAACAGCTGAAGCAGCCATAGTGTGTGTGTGTGTGTGAGTGCATTATGTGCAACAGAAGCAGTATTAGTTTAAAATAGCAATCTGTATATCATACTAAATGCAGATACATCATGGAAAGCCAAATTAATAGCAGTATTCATCCTGAGATAATCTTATTGATGCACAGAGTTAAGAAGTAAAAATATGTCATCAGCAATAAAAATCATCCAGTCAAAGTAATGGAAATACTAGATGCACATTTCTGCTTTTTTGGGTTTTGTCAGTCACAAGTATTCACTGACAACCACATGCTAAGACAATCAATCATCCATCACTGACATAGAATTATAATACACAGATTTCTGTTTTAAACTAATACTGCTTCAGTTGCATGAAACAAATTTTTATTCAGCTGGCCAGCTAACTGCAACATCAGTGATTTTTTTTCAATCATTGTTTTTCTATATCAGTTGACAATGAATTTTGTTTTAGCATGCAAGTGCCAGTGGATACTTACTGCTGAAAAAGCTCAAAGATGCAAGAAATGCACATCTAGTACTACCACCACTGCTGCTGGGCAATTTTCATCTGTTACTGACATACTTTTGTGCTTTTAGCAATAAGAGGTATTATATCAAGACAAATGCTGCAGGTAATTCCGCTATCTATGGCATACCTGCATCAAGTATGATACAAAGATTGGTGTGTGCATGTGCATGTGTGTCTTTGTAACTTGTCTTGACATCATGCAATAGTTGTAAATGTGAGTCATCGTCTTATGAGCAGTGTATCTTATTTTCAATATTTTGTAAAAACATATTACAATAAGGGGAAATATTATCTTGCTTTGGAACAGATGACCTCAGTACACAACTGGTACATATTTAATTTCAGAGGAATAAAAGGCAAAGTTGACTGTGAAAAGGCTTAAATAGAAAGAGCTAAAACAAAATATAGTGCAATCACTTAATAGAGGGAGCTAAAACAAAATACAGTGGAGACATCAGATTGAGGGAGTTAAAACAAAATTATAGGATAGACATTTAATAAAGGGGCCTAAAACAAAACATTGTATAGAAATCTGTTGCTCAGTTATTTCTTTCATACCACCAACCTTTATTTGTTATTGTTAAAAAGAATAAAGAAACAAATGACAGCCTCTCAAATCTAATTTCAGAGTGTATGTACAAACAATGTCACTCACACACAGTTACTATCAGCCAATCTGGCACATTTTTAAATGATTTTCTTGATAAAAACAAAATACAAACACAGTATATATACATATATAATTAGCTTACTTAAATATCTTTGGCTTGCTTGATAGCAGGAAAAGTACATTAGATTGTCTGTTGAATAACTGTCAGATAAATAAATAACTTATGAGAATATATATCAGAAATGCTGTATAGCCCTATAATTGCGATAGTGATTATGTTGTTATTGGTGGTGGTGATGTTTAACCCCATGGTAAGATCTAATATTGGTTTCAAATTTTGGCACCAGGCCAGCAATTTCAGGATAGGGACTAAATCGATAAGGTCGACCCCAGTGCTCAACTGGTACATATTTTCTCGGCTCTGAAAGGATGAAAGGCAAAACTGACTCCAGTGGCATTTGAACTCAGAAAATAAAGTCGGCAAAATGCCATGGAGCATTTTATCCAGTACAGTAATGATTCTGTCAACACACCGCCTGAAGCAGACCTAATATTGATTATCTTTATTAGGAAGTATATCATCATTATCATCATTGTCATCGTTTAACATCCATTTTCCATGCTGGCATGGGTTGGATGGTTTGACTGAGGGCTGGCAAGCCAGAAGGCTGCACCAGGCTCCAATCCGATCTGGCAAAGTTTCTACAGCTGGATGCCCTTCCTAACGTCAACCACTTCGAGAGTGTAGTGGGTGCTTTACTAGAGGGTAATTCAAATCTCTCTTTAGCATTAATTTAAACCTGTTAACAACTGAGATCAGTTGAGCATCTTGATGTGTGTCTTGTCTCCCTTCTTTTTATCCCTCTCTCACACCTACCACCTTATCACAATGTTCACCCACTGTATTACCCTCTACCTCCAACTCCAATGCTCTCATTGACTATCACAGCTCAGGGATAGGATTCCAGGATAACTGGTCTCCTGCCCTGCTGTCCACACTGCCAGCCACTCAAACCATCCTAGGCAGTTGAATTAAGTATGCCCAGACAATTGAACCAGATGTTATCATCACCATCATCATTTTAATACCTAATTTCCATGCGTGCATAGGTCACACAAGAGTATATTCTGTAACAATCACCACCTGTTTCCATACGAGATAATATTCTCCTAATTTATCAAACAACAGACAGCTCAGGCTTGCTTTCATAGATGACTGCAAGAAAATGACAGTTTACAACCAGCAAGTGATAAGAGAAATACAAAATCACTCACACACACACACACACACACACACACACACACACACACACACACACACACACACACACACACACATATGTGCATGTGTGTTTGTGTGTATGTATATATACATTCTTTCTTTTAAAACAAACAATTTGGATCCTTCTGATTTGGCGGGCACCACTTGTTTTCTTAATGAAACATTTTCAAACTTGGGACACTGGTAGAATGTGTCATATAAAACATCTTTTACTTTTAGTGTTATTAAGAAAATTTTATCTTTTGAAAGTTATTTTGTGTTAAAATTGTTGTATTTCCGTAATTTCAACCAATCACTGATGTCTATTGAGGTGAAAACAATTACTGTTGTGGAATATAAACAACACGTTCTAGCGGTGTAATGGGATCTTTTCCCTTGAATAAAATTAGTGCCGTTGTTTGTCAACGACAACTATCGGCAGTACTGTTATTTATGATATCGTTCGTGCGTTTGTACTGGTTTTAGCTTTAGGGTTTTAGGGTTAGGGTTAGGGTTAGGGTTAGGGTTAGGGTTCGGGTTTTAGGATTAGGGTTATGAGTATTTAAATACTCATAACCCTAACCCAAACCCTAACTCTAAAACCCAAACCCTAACCCTAAAACCCTAACCCAAACCCTAATCCTAAAACCCAAACCCTAACCCTAAAACCCTAAAGCTAAAACCAGTACAAACGCACGAACGATATCATAAATAACAGTACTGCCGATAGTTGTCGTTGACAAACAACGGCACTAATTTTATTCAAGGGAAAAGATCCCATTACACTGTCACAACGTGTTGTTTACAATCCACAGCAGTAATTGTTTTCACCTCAATAGATGTCAGTGATTGGTTGAAATTACCGAAATACGACAACTTTTAGCACGAAATAATTTTGAATATAAATTTTTTTCTCTGTTCTATAAGACAAAATATACAAGTATACGAAGTTTGAAAGTGTTTTGGTAGAAAACACACTAAATAAAACATAAATAAAAAGTGGCGCCTGCCAAATCATAAAGATCCAACAATTTTTACACAACAGCCAGAATAGACATAATTTGTGACAGCTACATATGATATACAGTTTTAAAAATCTAATGTAAAATCAGTCAAGTGAATTCCAATATTTTAAATTCTAATTAATTTTAATATATTCTCTGTGCATTTTCTACTTCATTTCTTTCATATATATATATATATATATATATATATATATACTCTTTACTTGTTTCAGTCATTTGACTGCGGCCATGCTGGAGCATTGCCTTAAGTCGAGAAAATCAACCCCAGGACTTATTCTTTGTAAGCCTAGTACTTATTCTATCGGTCTCTTTTTTCCGAACCGCTAAGTTACAGGGACGTAAACACACCAGCATCGGTTGTCAAGCGATGGTGGGGGGACAAACAGAGACACACAAACACACATACATATATATATATACATATATACGACAGGCTTCTTTCAGTTTCCGTTTACCAAATCCACTCACAAGGCTTTGGTCGGCCCGAGGCTATAGT
>NC_142931.1:103584255-103611755 GCF_046866305.1 Octopus bimaculoides | reverse complement strand
GCGTATATGCTGGGCAACTGCTGGCCTTCCACAAACAACCTTGCCTGGACTTGTCCTTCAGAGGGGAACTCATGCAATCCCATGGTCATTTATGACCAAAGGGAGTCTTTTTCCTTTTATTTAATTAAGAAATCACTCACAAACAAGGAATGATTAACAAAACTCTCTTTGCTGTCAGTATTGGTGTTGGCTTTTGTTTTTGTTTGAATCCTCCAAAACAAAAAGGATCTTTTTCTAACCAAAAAAGTTTGAAATATATTTTCTTACTCTTTCACTGATCTTAATGCAATGAGGGAAGAGTCCAATATATTTATTGCTTCAATGCCAATATGAAAGAAAAGGTTTTAGATTATGCCTCAAAAACCAGCCTAACAGAGTTAGAAGATAGACTCTTACCAACACCATTTTTGCAAATATGACAAATAAGATCAACTGCTAGGTGAGATAACCATGTTCAAGAAGAGGAGAATATTTATGCTCTGAGAAGCTGTGTATCTACCAGGAGATTTTTACTCAACATTACAAAGAAAATATCAATATATTACATGACAGAAAGTTGAATGTCCTTGCAGTGTCTATTGACAGCTCAACAGACTGAGTCATAGAAAATTGTATCTTAAGCGTATTGCCAGCATAATTTATTGTTAATTCAACTTCTACATTGCTGTAATCATGCATGTTTATCACAAAGTACCTATCTATATGTGGGAACTCATTCATTATTTTCAAGGCTTACTTTTTGAAAACTGTGTGTGTGTGTGTGTGTGTGTGTGTGTGTGTGTGTGTGTGTGTGTGAGAGAGAGAGAGAGAGGGAGAGAGAGAGAGAGAGAGAGGGAGAGAGAGAGAGATTTTGTGTTGTGTTGAGGTGTGTTGTGTGGCGTTGTGTTGTGTGGTGTTGCATTTGAAAACTGGATTTTTTATCTATTGTCAGAGATTATAAATTCAGCGACAATGTTGACATTGAAATCACACAACTATTTGACCTTATCTATTCAACATATGCATAATGAACTTTGCATTTACAAATCTTTTCTTTGCACAAAGCACTTAATACATTGTATCATTTGAAAGGTACTTCAGAACTCTATTTTTATTTATTTGATAAAGTTTATAAATGCAAATAGCTCATAATAGATACAGGCATGGCTGTGTGGTAAGAATTTTGCTTTGCAACCATGTGGTTCCAGGTTCAATCCCATTGCATGGGGAAGTGTCTTCTGCAACAGCCTCAGATAGACAAAAACTGAAAAAAAAACCATTGTACACGCACCCATTCGTGCATGTGCATGTGAAGGCATGTAACCTAATAGGCGGGGTGTTGCACTCAAGATCGTGGTTTTGATTCTTAAACTGATAGTGCAAAACACTTCATTCTATGTTGCTCAGTCTACTCAGATGTAAATTAGTAACCCTGCGACAGACTAACATTCTGCTTAGAGCAAACATCTGTTTGCCTGCCTGCCTAGCCAGTCAGTGACATCATTTAAAAGCTACAAGACAAGGAATCATATTTTAACCAACAGTGTGTAACAACATATGATAGTCTGGTTAATACATTAAACTGTCAGACCTTGAGTCACTCTGCTACTTCTACTAAATATCAATAAAAATATATACATATGTATGTATATGCGTGTGTGCTTGTGCATGTGCAACTGTCACCTTGCCTTGACATTGTGTGATAGTTGAAAACAAATGACTCCATTGTGCAAGCGGAATCCTTCATTTCCAATCTGTTGTGAAAATGCATCTGGTTATGAGAAAGGAAAGGCGTCTGGTGTAGGAAATTTGCTTCATCAGGAGAAAAGCCCAACCCATGTAAGAATGGAAAAGTGGAAGCTAAAATGATGATGATAATTTTTTTTAATTTTGTAGTCTTTATATTTTCTTACATGAAGGCATTTGGTTTGGAGGTTAGGGTATTTGGCTCAGGATCTTAAGGTCATGAGTTCGATTCCCTGTTGCACATTGTGTCCTTGAGCAAGACATTTTATTTCACGTTGCTCCAGTCCACTCAGCTGGCAAACCCTCATTGGCATAAACCAATGGAGAGCCAGTTAGTTATAGGTTTTTATCAGTAGAAATTTAATGATTTCTGAATCCTACTACATCAAAAAAAAAAAAAAAAAAAAAAAAATCAGTTTTCGCAAGATCTTCCTTCTTAGGATTTAAAAGTTGAGTCCATCAAACATATTCCTAAATAAACCAATTTGCTTATAACAACAACAAAATACTTGACTTTGTACTTCAAATAATGTTGAAAATATATAAATAGAGCTGACTATATGGTTATCACTTGAAATTTGGAACTCTAGACAAGGTACATTATTCTGTTGTTCTGCTTTAATCAGCATAACTAGTTTAGGAAGGATAGCAGAGCTGTCCAATACATGACAGTATTAAGAAACAGACACTAAAATAATTATGACAAAAATACTTGTTTCAGTAACATGTAATGGAATGGTCTAAAATTGAAAACATTTTGATAATGCTAACATAAAAAACAGGAAAAATATGTGTTTGTGTGGGTGGGTGTAGTGTGCATGTGATTAAGTGTGTACATGTATGCCCATGGAAGTAAGTGCATTTGCTACATGCATGTGTGTGTGTATGTGTACTCACATGCACATGTGCGTAAGTATGCATGTATGCTTGTGTGTTATAAATGTTATATGATATAGATATATTCTTGTACAATTACAAATTGAAAACTATACCATAAAAAGAAAATTAGAAAAACAATAATTCAAATCTTAACCAAATTCATGCATAAAATTTAATTTCATTCTACAATTAATTACAAGATAAATAAATGGTAAAGGTCATAAAACAATGATTTTATAAGAGTTTAAATTATTGAAAAGTTAATAATATGGAAAAAGTATTTAAAATTAAAAGAAATACTTCATATCCTATAATTTGCTTACTTAAATGCTCTGTCATATAGGAGACTGAATAAATGTTCTTTTGGGGGGACATGTGAATAAAGTCCTGTTTTGGGGCACATGAAAGTCGTTTTGGGAGGACACTATGAATAAAAGTCCTCTTTTGAAGCAAACTGAATAAGTGTCTTGTTTTAGAGCACACTGAATAAAAGGTTAATTTTTGGGCACACTGAATAAAGTCCTATTTTGGGGCACACTTAATAAACATCCTGTTTTGGGGGACACTATGAATGAGTCCTGTTTTGGGGGACACTATGAATAGAAGTCCTGTTTGGGGAACATTGAATAAGTCTTGTTTTCGGGAACACTACGAATTAATGTTCTCTTTAGGAAAACACTGTGAATAAATTTCCTGTTTCTTTGGGGTGGGGAGTTAGTAACCTGATAGAAAAATTTACTTAAATCATCCCAATATGACAACAAGATATAAATAGTGAAAAAAGTGTTAAATTATATGAAATGCTTGAAATCTTTAAAGAAAAGAAAAGAACAAAGAGCAGAAATAGAAAAAGAAATAGTTTAGTGTGAAAATTAAAGACAGTTACACCTTTTCTTAGTGAAGCTAATTAGAGTTGCTTGCTGTATTAGTTACAGATAGCAATATAATTAGCTAACAAAAGCTATAGTAAAACCAAGCCTATTCAAATAAGAATTTGTACAAACATCTAAATCAAATGACAATGGCTTTATATTTTGATTGACAGGTATTCTAAACCAAAATCTATTTTGATTCTCAAATTTCTTTAGCAATTCTTCAACAACTTTAGAGTTTGGGTAATTTAATCAATATTGTCTGCAGATCAAAAAGTATGGGTTTATTGAAAAATGTGTGAGTATCAGACTTTAATCAATATCAACTGCAGATTGAGGAGAATGGGTTTGTAGAAACTGTTAGAAAACTGGACTAAATTTTAAGAGTTTAAATTTTAAGTATCATCCTTAACAGGTTGCTTTTCAACACCAGGTCAGCCTTGATATGGTAGACCTATAATAAGAAGCTTTCCAGTTTCAATCATCTGTTTTTTTTTTTCTCTTTAATATGATATGATATGAAATGAGGGCAATTTGGTTACCATTTTTGGCATGTTAAAATGACATAGAAGCTTCCACATTGGATTGTCTCTATGAGACTTACAAAATAAGTACCAATATACTGGAGATTTGATTCTATCAATCCTAGATCTCCCTTACAAAAGAAACCAATATCATCATATTTCAGTTGCTCATGCTGCTACTCACTTTGTAACTTATTTTAATAAACATAGGCTTTGTTTGGATTGTAACAATTTGATTCTGTCAAAAACCATAATTTTATTCTTCTTACTGCTGTTGTGAATAATATATTACTGCAACAGATTCTACCCCATCTTAACTGTTGAAGTAGGAGTAATATTGGTGGTGATGGTGGTGGTAGTGGAAGTAGTTATTCTTGAGACCCTTTTGTAATATCAGAAACAAAATGTTAGTATGGCTAATACCAATAATATTGTATAATAATAAACATTAGTTTTATTATAGTTGCTGTTGTCTGTACTTTTAAACTAAAACCATTACATCCTAAAAACATCATCTTGTTATTACTAATCTGTTGAAATTCCTTCACACATATATAACTATTAGTTTTTGGTATTGTTCTGAAAAGTTTTCTTCAGTTAGTCTTCTTTATCCAAATGATCCAATTGCATAATCCCATTTATACCACAGCTACGTCTGTAATTCTATTATTATAATGTTTCCATCTCTATCTAAACTAAATCAATAATTGTTCGAAATGTCTACATTGTGTTTAAAAAATAATGGCAATATCTGTTGATTCAGATACCAATATAATGTCAGTTTGAAAAAAATGGACCTTGATTGAATAATGATGGATTTCTTGTGACTTATAAAAGACTGACAGGATTTTCAAGGATGACTATATTTCAGTGAGTTTGTGGAACTTCCTACTAATCTGTAGGAGTACTACTACAAGCTAACAACACACTTGTTACTCAAGTGGTGCTACTGTTGATTTACAGCAGTAAACTCTGTCTACAGACAGATTATCAATGACTCACCAGTACACTACAAACTCTGGGTCACATCTGTGCTGTCTCTTTTACATATACATTATCTTAAAAGCTGCACTCTGTGTGGACTTTCAAGCTAGCTCCTGTGGAGCGCTAATTAAGCCTGCGACTCAAAACTAAAGAGAGCAATAATAATAATAAAGCATTTATTAGTACCCTACCAATATGGTATTACTTTAAATTCAGTCTAAATAAAAAAAACTTGTAAGCTCACAAATTTTTGGAGTTCTTCTGAAATTTGAATTTTCAACTGTTAGCATATAACAAATCCTCATCCAGACCTGATCCCAATGCTGGATATTCAAGAACCTAATGAAGGGCTGATTTTCAATTCCAAAATCATCATGACTCCATAAAGGTATAATGTGTCTATGTAGAGCAAACGTAGACTGAAATACAGGGACCTCAGATGGACGGAGAGACAGAATTTCACTATATATCATCATCATCGTTTAACGTCCGCTTTCCATGCTAGCATGGGTTGGACGATTTGACTGAGGACTGGTGAAACCGGATGGCAACACCAGGCTCCAATCTAAATTTGGCAGAGTTTCTACAGCTGGATGCCCTTCCTAACGCCAACCACTCAGAGAGTGTAGTGGGTGCTTTTACGTGTCACCCGCACGAAAACGCGGCCACGCTCGAAATGGTGTCTTTTATGTGCCACCCGCACAAGCCAGTCCAGGGGCACTGGCAACGATCTCACTCGAAAATCCTACGGGAGCCAGTCAGGCGGTACTGGCAACGGCCACGCTCAAAATGGTGCATCTCATGTGCCACCCGCACAAGAGCCAGTCCAGGGGCACTGGCAACGATCTTACTTGGCTTGCCGGGTCTTCTCACGCACAGCACATTTCCAAAGGTCTCGGTCAGTAGTCATTGCCTCGGTGAGGCCCAATGTACAAAGGTCTTGCCTCACCACCTCAGCCCAGGTCTTCCTGGGCCTACCTCTTCCACGGGTTCCCTCAACTGTTAGGGTGTGGCACTTTTTCACGCAGCTATCCTCATCCATTTTCACCACATGTCCATACCAGCGCAATCGTCTCTCTTGCACACCACAACTGATGCTTCTAATGTTCAGCTTTTCTCTCAAGATACTTACACTCTGACGGGTATTCACATTGACATTACACATCCAACGGAGTATACTGGCTTCATTCCTTGAGAGCTTACGTATGTCCTCAGCAGTTACAGCCCATGTTTCACTGCCATGTAGCATGGCTGTTCGTACGCATGCGTCATACAGTCTGCCTTTTACTCTGAGTGAGAGTCCCTTTGTCGCCAGCAGGGGTAAGAGCTCTCTAAACTTTTCCCAGGCTATTCTTATTCTAGCAGCTACACTTTCAGCGCACCCACCCCCACTACTAACTTGGTCGCCCAGATAGCGGAAGCTATTGACTACCTCTAGTTTTTCACCCTGGAATGAGATAGAAGTTGTTTCCTGTTTGTTTACAGTCTTTATTGCACCTGAACATCTGCCACAAACAAAAACTAACTTGCTAGTTAACCTGCCTTTGATGTTGCTGCACCTCTTATGTGTCCATAGCTTGCACCGGGTACATCTTATAGAGTTACTACCTACTCCTTTTCTACATACTGAGCAGGGTCATCTACCTGAAGGGGTCTGTGTTTTATCTACCTTCCTACTTATTAGGATTTTGGTTTTAGCTAGGTTGACTATATATATATATATATATATATATATGTATATATATATATATATATAAGATGCAGTGCAAAGCTTTGTCAGTGAACAGGTCGCGGTTTCAAAGTGAAGAAAATATTTTGACACAAATTAAATTTAAATGTTGAAGTGAATCTAACGGTTTTTTGTGTGTTCTTAAATGGCTTACAAACATCTTCCATGCTGCAATTGTTTGTGTGTATATATATATATATATATAATGCAGTTACTTCAAAAGGAGGGACAAGAGAAGAAAGTTGAGCACAACAACAACCATGAAATGGAGATATTGAAGCAATGCCCCAATAACGAGAAAAGGTTTAGCTGCCAAAACAAGACCAACAATGTTAGATTTTAAGCTTGACCAAAGAGAGGAAAATACTAGCAGAGGTACCAGCCCCGATGTGACAACAGTATTCCATACAAGTGTGAATGAGATATTTATAAAGACAAAGAATATATTTGGAGAAAAAATGACAAACTCAATCTCTCAATCTAAAGAACCAACAGTCATGCAGCTGATTCAACAATTAGTTTGATATAATTATTCCAAAGAGTTTCCTGACTTAGAATAGGTTGTGCAGGGATTTTTGTCTTTTTGATGCTGACTTTTAGGCTAAACCGAGTGTAAGCATTGAAGTTGTTCACCGATTGTTGAAGATGTTCACTGAAGTGGCAGACCACTGCATTGTCATCAGCATACTGAAGTTCAGTGATCTTTTGCTCCCTGGTCAGTCTTCGTGACTTCAATCTGGCAAGGCTGAAATATCCCCCATTATATCGGTACCTAATGTTGACTTCTGGATTGTCTGAAGGTAGTTCATGAAACATTGGTGCAAGGTACAGGGAGAAGAGCGTCAGGACCAAAACGCATCCTTTTTCTAATCCTTCAGTGATGGGAAAGTCTTCAGACAATAGGTTTTGATGGAAGATGGTTCCAGTCATACCATCATGTAATCCCTGTACAAGGGAAATGAATTGATCGGGGCAGCCGAAGCATTGCAGGCCTTGGGACAGTGTCAAAGGCCTTTACAAGGTTGTAGATGCCTTTTCATACTTTTCATACTTAGGAAGTTTGCTTTCGAACAAGTGCACATCAAAAAAGGACATGAAGACCCCACTAAGAGCAGTTCACACAGCGTTTGGTGGACTCATGAAAAGAGTCCTTACGAACAAAGATCTGAACCACCAAACAACATTGAGTGTCTACCAAGCAGTCGTGATCTCCACTCTCCTCTGTAGTTGTGAAAGCTGGACTCCTTACTGAAGTGATGTCAAAAAACGAGAGTGATTTCACCAACAGAAGAATAACAAATAGAATGACTATGTGACCAATGTCTCTGTTTTGGAGAGAATGAAAAGCAGCAGAATCAAGACCACCATCCTGAAACATTGTCTGAGATGGGTGGGCCACGTAGTAAGAATGAAAGAGACCAGGCTGCCTTGTCAAATTTTATATAGTGATCTTTCCACTGGAAGAAGACTCCATGGCTGTCAATACAAAGACCAGCTGAAGCCTAAAACTGACTGGAATCAATCCCAAAGCCTGAGACATTAAAGCTTAGGTTGACATCATTCCATCTCCACTGTGACAAATCGTTTTGAAGCTGAAAGACATAGGAAAGAAGAAGAGAAATGGCAAGAAAGAAAATGGAGGCTGCAACAACCAATGCCTCCCCCACAGATCCTTGTGAACTTTGCAATAGACACTTCCATGCAAGAATCAGCCTCTTTAGTCATCAGAGGCATAACCATGGACAGAGGGGAAGAAACAGTCAACAAGAAGCCAAATAAATTATCAGACACACAATAAAATGCCAACAACAAATTATTCCAAGGAAGATCTTTAAGAAAAATAAATAAACTGAGAAATGATCCATCAAGAGACTCTCCACTCTATCTTTTACACACATTAATAGCAGAGAAAGAATTTGTTTACATTCTTATTTCATAAACAGTGAGGCTTTCTTTATAATATTTAAATTTATTTTCATTCTTTTGATTCAAACTTGCTGTGCATAAAATAGAAATTGCTTAAACCTACAGAAATGAAAACTAGAAGATTCAGATACATCTTGATTTGCAGATTGTGTACACTAGCAGAAGACAAACTGACTATCTCAAGTCGTCTGGTCACTTTTGACTGTCCATTATCAGACAGTTAGGTTATTTACTGTCTATTGTCAGACAGTGAACTACCTTTGATTATCCATTGTTAGGGAGTTTGGTCACTTTTGAGTGTCAATTGTTAGACAGCTTGGTCACTTTTGACTGTCCATTGTCAGGCAGTTGGTTGGCTTTGACTGTCTACTGTCAGACAGCTTAGTCCCTTTGACTGTCTGTTGCCAGACAGTCAAGCAATAAATTGATAAAAATGATATATGTGCGTGTATGTCTGTGTATTAACAGTAATATATATTAACCCCCATCTTACACTGGTTGCTGTTGTTTAGCCCAGAGTCAGCCATGATTGAACAATCTATAATCAAAGGCATTCTTCTCAAGACCATCTTTACTTTTTTTTTTTTTTAGATATAATGTATCAAGGATTATATTATCCAAAGTATCCTTCTCTTTTTAAGATGGAAACTGCAATTTGGCTGCTATTTCTAGCAAACAACCATGGAAATGCTGATACTAGTAACTCCACAGGGATTCCTTCACTGGCTTGTTACTAATTAATATGAAAAGAATAGCTTAACATCCAATACCATTACCAACCAGCCAGTATTTTGCTTCTCTTCTACTATATATCTGTTTTTTTTTCAAGTGTCCCTCTTCTAGAACAATCACAGATCTATTAAAGAGCTTTCCTTGTGGATTTGGAATTACAGATATCATATAATTCCACAATATCTATAATGCTGAGATTTGTTTTGGCTCACAAATCTGGTCAAGCTTCTTATCACTCCATGGAATACAATATACAAAATCTACCAACATTTTCTGCTACTTTTAGGTCCTTTTTTCAAACACAGCTAGCAGAAGGGTAAGACAGTTTTATATAGTGTAGATATTTAGCACTAAATTAAATGAATTGTCAGTTAATTATGTATAAAACTACAAGAAAAGAATGAGAGAAAATAGAAAAACTAAGCATGAATTGCTTATTGTAAAGTTCAGGAATGAAAGAAAAATCAGTATGATGGGAGAGAAGTTGGCAGAAAACAGAAACAAAATGGTTTCAACATAGATATTAGAGTAGATGCATTTTAGATTAAGTTGACTGGAAGCTTACTTTTTCAATTACAATGCTTACTAATTTTATAAAAATAAATCTGATACTGAAACAGATAAAGACAATGCAGACAATGCCTCTAACAAATGAAAATGTTATTTATAACATTTGAATGAACTACCAAAGTCCAATGCTGCCAAAAAAAAAAAACATTCTACAAACAGTTAGGATTTAAAATTAAGATTTTACACAATGTTTTGTTTTGCTTTGTTCTGTTTTGTCTTTTTTTTATGTAGTATTCAACTGAAGGAAGCAAATAAGTATACCAAAATGTCTTACTTCTGGAAGACAAAAAATACAACACAGACATGACCATATGGTTAAGTTCACTTCCCAACCACAAGGTTTTTGAGTTCAGTCTCACTGTGCAGCACCTAGGGCAAGTATCTTTCACTGTAGCCCCTGGCTGACCAAAATCTTGTGAGTGGATCATATATTATGTGATATGAAAACAAACAAGCTGAAATATATTTTGTGTGTTCCAAAACGGCAAAAGTTGTCTTGGCAGCCTACAGATCTCAGTTTATCCCAATTACCAAGAAAAAGTGCCCTCATCTAGTCATGGCCCCCAGTTTACAGCAGCATACTCAAAATAGACCCAATCAACCATGCCATAGTTGTCATTCTCACTGTCTTTCTGGCAGCAGGACTTCTAAGTGGTACCTGAGCAAATCAAGTGCTTGATTAGAGAAGGAAAGCTCTGCTCCTAATTTTATCAATCTTATTCATCACCCTACTTCTTTTACTATAACTGCCTGCCAGAGGAACTCTACTGTCCTTCCTACTAAAAGAAAGTAGTTAGGCAATCTTCATGATGGACAGTTCTAACACTGATGGCTATTGTTTTTTTTTTATCTTTTGCAAATAGGAAAATGAAATGTGAAAATGAAATCAGAGAGAGAAAGAGAGAAGACTAGAAAGATTTCAAAAAGTTGGGGTCTCTTTATGTAATAGACAATGTCGTATACTTTGAAAAAAGTGATGAATGTGTAGTGGTTAAATGTGTATCATGGTAAACAGATGCAAAAGGAATGTGTATGCCTTTGAAGTAAACAAATGAGTGAATCGATTCATAATTGAAATTAATTTATTCACTGGACTTAATTTGTCATTGGTACACATAATTCTTCACTACATGCAAAATGTTGACAACTGCTACGAGTTGCTAGAAATAGAAACAGGGTACATCTGTAGAAATGATATATCACAAATGAATATATGTTTGCATGTGTGTGTACATAGTTCAACTGAGGCAGTAATCTACCGTGGAACTTCGAACATTGCTCTGGTCTCTGAGAAAAGCTGTCGAGTAGTAGACCTTCCTTGTTTGGCTGCCTAGGGCCTTCACTCCCTCTGTCTTTTTGACTACTGAATTTATAAGAATCGTGGCAAGTAGAAGGACAGACATACTGTAGCAGAGTTTATACCTAAATAAGTCAGCTCCTGTCCATTTGAACTTCGCCTGACATGGCCTCAGGTCAAAGGTCAAAGGGAGATGATCAATCACTTTTTGACAGGACAAAGAAAACCTGTTTTCGCACCTGTTGATCGTGGTGGTTTGGACGACCGAGAATTCTTAGACTCGGTTTCGAATCTAGGCTTGGAGAAGGAAGTGTTAATTTATACAAATGCTAATGGCCTTTTCACTCACTTTAAATAGTTGTATCAAACAAGTCTTTACTTAATCCTTCTGCAACAAAATCTTCATAAGTTTTTTTTTAATGCATCTATAAGATTTATGTCAGTAATGAAAATATATTAGTTATTGAGCATTTTTAGTCATTTAAACTGTCAAGACTTGAATTAATCCTATTTTAAGAATAGGTCCTTTCTCTCTCTCTCTCTCTCTCTCTCTCTCTCACTCTCTCTCTCTCTCTCTCTTTCTTTCTCTCTCTCTATTAGTATGAAACCACAAATTTTGTGTAAGAGAGAGAGAAAGAGAGATGAGGAATCAACTGAAGCCATAGAACAAAAAGGTTGATTGGAGCTTCAATCATGTAGAGAAGAAACAAATTAAAAACTATTACAAAGCCATTGAGTCCTTTTCTGATAATCCACTAATAAAATTCCACATTTTATTCAATGAAGGAGCCTCAATCTGCAAAAGTTCAGAACTAAATCTCCCTTAAATAACATAATACCATCTTGAAATGCAAATGATACATTCAACAATGAAGTTCTGCCTGAAAGAAGGATGGTTATAGCCATGATTGGACAGTCTTTGAATGTCTACTCAGTCCAGGATTAATGACATGGAATAATATAGCAATAACAACAACTGTATGAACACCAAGGTGTGGCTGTATGGTAAGAAGCTTGCTCCCCAACTGCATGGTTCTGGGTTCAGTCCTACTGCATGGCACCTTGGGCAAGTGCCTTCTACTACAGCTTCAGGCCAACCAAAGACTGGTGAATGGATTTGGTAGATGGAAACTGAAAGAAGACCATTGTGTGTGTGTGTGTGTTTTCATGTCTGTGTTTGTCCCCCACTGCTTGGCAACCAGTGTGGTGTACTTATGTCCCTGTAACTTAGCGGTTCCACAAGAGAGAGTAATAGAATAAATACCAGGCTTGAAAAAAAAGGCATTGGTGTTCATTTGTTTAACTAAAACCCTTCAAGGCAGTGCTCCAGCATGGCCACAGTCAAATGATTGAAACAAGTAAAAGATGGAAGATAAACAAGTGAATGCACTTTCATTCCACCATTTTCATCAGCAACTAATAACAAGCTTGAGCACACAAACCAGCCACTACTGCAACGACTACTACCACTACTAATGTATAATTTATCAAGTCATTGTGCCATTTAGAACACCATCCCTCCACCCACTGTCATATTGCTGTTGTCGAGGAGACAACCAGAAAAGGTTCAACTGCTGTTGTCATGGTATTATCTGACAGAGACCACTCTATAAACACAAGGGAAGGAGAACTGTAATAAACTAATATATAGGCCTGCAAACCTTTGCTTGTCTATGAAATTACCTTCACAAAATAAATCACATAACTAAGCTATATAGATTTTGACATACTACTCTAATTAGTTTAAATCACAAGAACAATCTAAGTTTCATGAAGTGGTTAATTAAAAATTTAAATTTATATATTATATGCAGTAATCCCTCACCATATCATGGTTCACCTATCGTGGTTTATTAAAGGTTATGTCAATTCCTCCATGGTGATATTTTGCATTCATAAGATAAATATATACAAATTATAAAAATAATTTTAAAATATATACAGTACAGTACTGTTTCTACTTCACAGATTTTCACGTATCGCAGGGGGTATTGAAATGTAACACCTGCAATAGTCAAGGGATTACAGTACACGTGCATGTACACACATACACACATATGTATAAATACGTGTTGATAAACACATATACACACCTATCATGCATTTATATTCATATACATACATATATAAATCTACACACATACACACACAAAAAGTATATATATATATATATATATATATATATACACATATAAATGTTGAACGATAAAAATCAGTGCTCAACACTGCATTGGTGGACAGACTTACTTTATTTGTGAATAAAGCTACCATTGGTTTCATGTTGTGAAAAATATCTTAATGTCTTAACAATTTTTCAAACTGATCATATGGAGGAATGGTGTTCGTCTCCATTTTGAATAAACACACACACACACACACATATATATATATATACATACACAAGAGTTAAGGAATGGAGTAGATAAGATCCAGGCTACATATGTTTCATAGCAAGTGGAGCCTCAGAAGTGGTAAATATCCAAGTGAGGTGTATACCACAGGCTATTCGTCAGGCCAAAGGTATCTTAATCAAATGAAGGTTTACATTGTCACAAGGAGGTACGTGTTAACACATAGAAGATTCGAATATATATATATATATATATATATATATATATATATATATATATATATATATATATATATATATATATATAGAGAGAGAGAGAGAGAGAGAGAGAGAGAGAGAGAGAGAGAGAATATATATAATCTTCACTGACTGAATTTACTGGATTTCAATGGCATAGGACTCTACATTACAATCCTATATATTGTACTACATGGTTTGTAGCCTGGGCCACTAAAAGAACTTTTTTGTGATTACCACCAGATTATATAAGTCTATATATATATATAATATATATATTATATATATATATATATATATATATATATATATATATATATATATTCCGTTTACATATTTGTTTTGCAAGATTTTTGATGTGAAATCGTGTGTTGAAACAGATGTTGTTGTACTTGGGGATGGTCATATTGCCAGTTTAGCCAATAAAAACACACGCACTGTATATTTGGTGTTAATTTGCTTCAGCTTTATATTACATTAATCTTAATCTTATTTCGGCCAGAGTTCTTTCGTCACACTTCTGTGACCTCATCATTGGTCTTTTGTTTCCTTCTTTCTTATGTGTGTCTCACCTGGCTAACTATCAGCCATTTTGTATTCTGTATTCCTATTGTATGTGTCTACGCATGCGTGTCTTTCAATGTGTCTGTGTCTTTTGTAAGTGTATGTGTGTATGGGGAGTGTCTGTATCACCTATATTCTCTGTTAATACGTGTTCGTTTGTATTTGTTTTTATTTATTTATTTGTTCATGTGTGTGTTTTTTTTGTTTTTTTTGTGTTTAATTAAATTTTGTTAACGTATGTAGTATTTAATTCCATTTGTTTATCTATGTATTGTATTATACTTTGTTCATATTATTATTGGTTTATGGGTAACATGTTGTCACATGCTGTGGTTTGTGGTTTGTTAGTGGTGTGTGTTAGTGTTCCATTCTAGTTTCCTATTCAGGCTAGGTTTCTCTTCTATTATGTGTGTAGCTTCAGTAATTTGTCTAAGTGCTGCATCACTGCTATGTGTAGATAAGATTTTAATTTCTATGTTGTTGATTGAGCCTCTATGTTTTTGCTCAGCGTGCTGGTACAGAACTGATGAGTTCTTCCCTTCCTTATGTTCCCTCCAATGTTCGTTTGCCTGCTCCCCTATGCTCCTTGCTGTTTCGCCTACATATGTCATTGTCTTATTTCTGCATCGTCCCTCTGTACATCTTATACTATAGACCACCACAAGTACCAGAGCGTCATGTTCGTCGACACCACCCCTAGAGGCGAACTGGCGTACCGCTTTAGAAGGGCCCTAGACAAACTTAAGCTAAGAATTAAGGTTGTTGAAAGGCCAGGCAACCCTATTAAATCCCTTATCAGTAGAACATACCCTTTCAGTAGAACCCCCTGCACTGATAGGAACTGTATCGTATGTAGATTTAGCCCACAAACGAACTACAAAACCAGAAATGTGGTCTATAGTATAAGATGTACAGAGGGACGATGCAGAAATAAGACAATGACATATGTAGGTGAAACAGCAAGGAGCATAGGGGAGCGGGCAAACGAACATTGGAGGGAACTTAAGGAAGGGAAGAACTCATCAGTTCTGTACCAGCACGCTGAGCAAGAACATAGAGGCTCAATCAACAACATAGAAATTAAAATCTTATCTACACATAGCAGTGATGCAGCACTTAGACAAATTACTGAAGCTACACACATAATAGAAGAGAAACCTAGCCTGAATAGGAAACTAGAATGGAATACTAACACACATCACTAACAAACCACAAACCACAGCATGTGACAACATGTTACCCATAAACCAATAATAATATGAACAAAGTATAATACAATACATAGATAAACAAATGGAATTAAATACTACATACGTTAACAAAATTTAATTAAACACAAAAAAAAACACACACACATGAACAAATAAATAAATAAAAACAAATACAAACGAACACGTATTAACAGAGAATATAGGTGATACAGACACTCCCCATACACACATACACTTACAAAAGACACAGACACATTGAAAGACACGCATGCGTAGACACATACAATAGGAATACAGAATACAAAATGGCTGATAGTTAGCAAGGTGAGACACACATAAGAAAGAAGGAAACAAAGGACCAATGATGAGGTCACAGAAGTGTGACGAAAGAACTCTGGCCGAAATAAGATTAAGATTAATGTAATATAAAGCTGAAGCAAATTAACACCAAATATATAGTGCGTGTGTTTTTATTGGCTAAACTGGCAATATGACCATCCCCAAGTACAACAACAAAATATATATATATATATGTATAAATACACACACACACACACACACACACACATATATATATAGTAGTACCTTGGTTTTCAAACAACTCTGATCACGAATAGGTCATGCTTTATATCTTGTCTTTGTCATATTTATTCAATACAGTAGTACCTCAGTTATGAATGCCTCTGATCACGAATAAATTGTGTTGTATATATATATATATATATATATATATATATATATATATATAAGGATAAGATCGGTATTTAAAATATTGATCTTATCAAGTGGTCAGCATGGGAATAAAAACTATCAAAGGTAATAATTATTTAAAATTATAATACAGGGTATCAAGAGATACCATCACGCTGAAAAAATAGCAGTATGTATGTATACGTCCGTATATGTAAGTATACTGTTTATATACATGTATTTGTATTTATGTACTTAAGTATATTTCACTGATGAAGGCAGAGCATTTATGCAAAGCCAGAAATCCAGGATTTGAAATTATCTTATTATTTTTACTGGTTTATTTGGTCTTCGTCTTCGCTAATCGTGCCTTGCGGACATTTATTGTGGTTTTGGAGTCAGGATTTGACTGCTATTTTTTCAGCGTGATGGTATCTCTTGATACCCTGTATTATATATATATATATATATATATCACGAATAAATCATGCTTTCTATATATATATACATTTGTATACATCTATACATATAAATTTGATATGGGCGATTCTTTCTTGTCTTGGGATTCATGGTCAAATGGCTGGGTGGAATTGCACGAAAAATCACACAGATGTGTAGAATGATCCGGTGGTGTTGCTGGGCTTTGTATTTTTTTCATAGCTCCCATGGTTACCGAGATAATCTACAATAATAATACCCTTGTGTTTATGAATGAGAAAGGAAGGGGTGATAGATAAATAAGGAAGGAAGGGGTGATGTCATACTTGGTAGTGGGATGATGAAAATTGTACACTGAAAAAATAAATCAAACAGCGTTTCAACTCTATGTGAATATATGTGTATGTAAAAGTGGGGTACGTGAATGTGTGTGTATGTGTGCATGTGCATGCAATGGAAGCAGGATGGTTCATCTTTGTTGGCTAAGTATTTTTTGATTTGGTTGAATCTTGGTTGTTTTTTTTTTTGGTTGTTGGTCAGTTATTTTTAGCATTTTGACAGAAAAAAGTCCTTCTAAAATTGTGTTTTATCATAAGCGTACGCAAACAAGTCGAATGCTTACACAGAGCAGGTTTTACAGCCACATCATCCAAACCAACCAGGTGAAACCGGGCTTACCTGCTAGTGTGTATATATATATATATATATATATATATATAAAGCACAATTTATTCATGATCAGAGTTGTTTGAAAACCGAGGTACTACTGTATATACACACACATATATATATTATTGGATAATAAAACAAATGATTTACACCTGGTAGCTTACTGGTAAAGCACAGTCACATTCACAGTGATCGTTATGTTTATGGTAAATGAAAGACGGAAGATGGAATATACGAGAATTTATTATTAATCACAATTGTTTCAACACATCTAGCATCGATCCCTCATGGGTGGGACACTCAACAACTGGTTCAGTGCAAATGTGTCTTATCGGGTGATAAACAGACACAACTCATTAAAATAACAGTTCCGCAAGTATCTTCTCATTTCATAGAAAGAAAAGCAGCAAAACAAAGGAAATATTTTCATTTACATAGAAGATTAAAAATAAAATTACAGATGCAAAAACGAAACAAACACGCAATATAGCAAGAAAAATATTAAAAATAATCATTAACAAATGTGGATGTATAAACAAGCTGCATGGTGTGTGTACACTTGTTCAAACAAGCACCCATGAAAATGTAAGCACACGCACGTGTATGGTTTGGTGTACTCATGATCACAAAGTAAGTTAAACATCTACTTGGTGTTTATAAGAATGGGGCGCCTGACTGGCTCCCATGCCGGTGGCACATAAAAAGCACCATTCAAGTGTGGTTGATGCCAGTACTGCCTGACTGGCCCGTACTGGTGGTACGTAAAAAGCACCCACTACACTCTTGGAATGGTTGGCGTAAGAAAGGGCATCCATCTGTAGAAACCTTGTCAGATCAGATTGGAGCCTGGTGCAGCCTCCTGGCTTGGCAGTCCGCAGTCAAACCATCCAACCCATGCCAGCATGGAAAGTGGACGTTAAAAGATGATGATGATGATGGGGAAGTTAAAAGTAAACTTAATTCATCCATACCTTAAAGTAAATTATGTTAACAGTTACTCAAATTTATTCCCACTACATTGTGCATTTATATGCATGTAGGCATCTTGAGAGTCTTTCAGAAATTCTATTAATGGTCTTCTCACTAGTCCACAGAATAGACAGGGTTTCCTCAGAGCAGAGACAGCATCTCCTGGAAATGATATTGTATGGTTTCACATGCCTTGCTATGGACCAAGTTATGCTTACTTAATTTTATTCTCCTTCAGTCGCCATACAAAATCATCCAAAGATGTTGAATGTCTCTAATTGATTGTCTTAAAGCTGGCAACATGATTATGATGACAATTCTTAAATGAATCAGCCATCTGCCCAATGTAAACATGAGCATTTATCATATTTATTTGTATATAAGGCAGTTCCGACACTATTTTCCAGTGTTGTTACTGTGTTAGCTGTATCATAAGCATTTCTACTACTACCATTTGGCCATAATTGGTGTTTTTCATCGCGGTTTACATCTCCTTTGTTCATATTTAAATGCGTATGTTCGCTAGATCCAGTAGGTGGGTTATTGAACCTTTGTCGCATTTTACTATTGTTTATGTAATGCATAAGCTGCTCTAAATTAGCAGAGTTAATATAGGATACCTTCACAGTGTGCTGATTAAAACTAGCATAGTACTGATTAGAATTAGGGAAACATTTGTCCAAAGCGGCAAAACATTTTCCACCAATCTTGGTTGAAATATGCCAACCAAAAATCAGGTTGAATCTAATTCATATATCTGTTGTTAGGCTTATTTGATAGAGTATGTTGTACAGGATTGGAACAATTTACAGTGTTATAAGCAGTTGGATTATTATGTCGCATGTTTCTATGAGTTTTCGTTGGTAGTTCATTCTCTTGACCAATTCTTCCTGGCCTGTATTCTCTATCTGAGTGAGTTCTCAACCGTGACTTTGTGATGGTGTACAATATGTATTACAATTGGAGGAATTACCAGTGTAGTGTATGCCTCTTTCTTGTATATATTGAATTTTTCACAGTACCCAATCCTAGCTAAAGCAGTATTATAATAAGTTGCATGTGATTAAAAAATTTTATTATTAGCAGATAATCTAGAAATTCTTGCAGAAATATTCTTAACTAATCCCCATATTATCGAGGGCGGATGGGTGGATGGTTGGATGCTACATTTATGCACTTAATATGATCATTTGGCTTATAAAACAGTTCAAATAATCCAGTATCAAGAGAGAAGGTAAAGTCAAGAAAACTTTACTCTATGATAATCTTCTCCCATAGTAATGTTTAGTCCTAAATTTTTGAAAAAAATCTAAAGAAATTTTTCCAATGCCTTTCTAATTGTACTTTGCTACTTCTGTCCAGGAAAAATAAGGTGTCATCCCAATATAGACCCCCTGTCACATCCAGAGAGGAAGACTGGATTAGTGAAAGGATATATATTCCAAGTAGGTTTGTGACCTGTGCAAAGTTATATGACCCCATTGCTATATCAAAAGCATTCTCCCTATCTAATCTACTCCATAATCTACCATCAAAATTGACTAAAGTGGCTTGCATGGTTAGTATGATATCTATTTCACATCGGGACAAATCAGAATTTCTCATGCTATAAATCAGGGCTTGATTAAGGATAATCAGGTTAATAGTGGTATAATAGCTCTCTATATCTAGTTGCAAGAATTTACTATTCATACTAATTTCTAGAAGCTTAAATCATCCAACCACCTCTTGGGAATCACCCCAGAGGGCTAATCTAATTTTAGACTTAAGGGGCGGGTATTATCCTACCAATGATTTTTACTAATAATGCCTGTATCAGATATAGAAGGATAAGTCATTTTAACTGAGGGGTCAATAAGAAAATTAGGTTTCTGGTCCTTAAGCATAATCTGGGGTTTTCTAGGGATGTATGGCTCATTTCAATCATTTATAGCTAACAATTTGTAACTCTGTATTCCATCTTCCATTTACCATATACATATATATATACACACACACATATATATACATACATATACTTATATATATATATATATATATATATATATATATATATATATATATATATATATATTATATATATATATATATATATATATATATATATATATATATATATATATATATATATATATATTATATATATATATATATATATATTATATATATATATATATATATATATATATATATATATATATATATATATATATACATATATACAAACACACACACATATATATATATATATATATATATATATATATATATATATATATATATATATATACAGACATACACACACACACACACATATATATATAAGCATGTATGTATAAACAGCAGATGGAAAATATTGTTATCTGTTATTTATTTATAATTCATCCCTCTTGGAACCTGTTCCTCACATGATCCAAAGTATATTATGGATTGTATATTTAATACAATGTGTATTTCTTGATTAGCCCAAGGGCTAGTGATATACTGCTGGGTTTAATTAATTGTATACATAGCCAGAATATCATTCTGGTTGTACTTCAGTACTCATGTATGTATTCGTCTATCATGGTCTTGCATACATTTTAATTTTCACCTGACCCAGCGCCTTACCATTTAAGTGCCTGGTCCACTTGAACTCTAATCTTTTGTGTGTGTGTATGAGAACATTTTTATAAACAAACATTGAAGCATCAAATGAGTTAGTATTTTAGAAATGAAGGAAATCTGGGAAGCAGGAGTATAGCTGTGGAAACTGTTTCACAGATCAGATAAAATACTCCCATACATGGGAAAAAGTAACCAGCAAGTTGTTACAGAAAATTGAACTCAATACTTCTCAAATTCCAGCTGAGCACTCTATGCCACTGAACTAAATGACCCCTGACAACAGATCCCGTCTTTTATAATGCCAAATCAGATATGAGTCTGATGCAGTTCCCCAGCTTGCGAGCTCTGGTCAAATTGTCCAACCCATGCCAGCATGGGCAACAAATATTAAATGATGATGATGAGACAGAAATGAAAGAAATCTCGAACACAGAATAACTATGGAAATAGCTTAGAGGATTGGGTAAAATACCCTCATAGACAGAACACACACCTTCTACATTGATCAGTTATATGCTACCAAATCATCTCCATACATCTCTCTCTCCCCATGCACTAGGTCTGCCTCTTTCTTCACACTTTTGCAGCCTGAACACCCACACAGAGCCAGTGCTAGAAAGTGAAGGGCCCAATTAGAGATTTGTCAGTGGGGCCCTCTACTCTATAAAGGCCTAAGATTGATGCTTTATGCTTCGTGTAGTATGGCAGTGCCAGCCAAAAAGCATTGAGGCTCTACCATGAGCCACAATGATATACTAAAAATTCATCATAATGTCCTCCGCTCGAGCAGGTGCGCAGGGCTTTCTCTTGGCATAAGGCCCAATTTGAACAAATCTGTCTAATTGGTTAAAAAAAAATTCCTGCACTCACACATCTCCCTTTCTCTCCTCTTACCTTATTCACTGCAGAGCTGGCAGAATCGTTAGCACGATGGGCAAAATGCTTAGCAGCATTTCATCTAAGTTCAAATTTTACCAATGTCAACTTTGCCTTTCATCCTTTCAGGATTAATAAAATAAGTACCAGTGAAACACTGGGGTCGATGTAATTGACTAGTCCCCACCCAACAAATTTCAGGCTTTGTGCCTTTAGCAGAAAGGAGAAAGGGCTCTATACCCCTTTCTTATTTTCTGACCAGGCTCCCGTGGCTTTTATGGGTTTTTCCACGTGTAACCTTTCGAAGCGCCTCCCCCTATTGGGAGTTTTATTTGTTATATCTTTCTTGTTTTCCCACTGTTTACACGAATGTTTTCTTTCCGGACAAAACCCTTTGTAACCTTCGTCCTGTCTTTGTCCTTACATGTTTTTAATTTATATTAGCCCTTGTGGTCAATAAAACCAGAATTATTATTATTATTATTATCATTATTACTACTATCTTGCTGCTGTCAGTTATTATTATTATTACTACTATCTGCGCTGTCAGTTATCACCTACTCTCACTTACATTCCCCCTAACTTATATGCATCATCAATTATGCCTCCACTCTCGTCTACCATTCACTATATCCATTCCCTCAACCCAACCCAATTTCTACAAACATTACTTTTCCTTATCTTCCCTCCTACATATTTATTATTAGTCAACCCTCAACTTTTGTCTTTCACTCATCATATCTGTCCCCTCACTGTCCCCATCGCTAACCATTCTTCACTATTGTCATACCATCTTGCAACCCCTACCTACCTACACTCCCAGTTCATCTATCCCTACTCACCTCTATTTACTTTCTTGTATCTTCAGGGTCCACTTTGACATGTCATCACCACTATTTTATCTCTTTTTCCAGCTCTACCTCAATTACTACCATCTACACTTCTATAATGTATGTAGCAACATAGTTCCTAAACAATAAGAAACCTTATCTATTCTGGTCATGTCTTTCATAATTTAACTTTTCATGTCCTAGCATAAAAATAAAGTCACCACCCACTCATCTGTTGCCCCACTCAGCTGAAGGGAGTCTTAGTCTTATTAATGGCTGCACCATATGGCTAATGTTAAGAAGGGTTTCCAACCAAAACAGACATTATAACATGATTCATCAACAGTCTCTACAATAATCCTATCACTCAGATTTCTTTCAGATCCTAGCAGGAGTACTACAAGGTGACACTCTTGCACCTTCCCTTAGACTTCTCATTATGAAATCCAACATCAAATGCAGAAAGAAAATGAATTTCTGAATAATACCTCGGAAAAAAAAAAAAGAGAGCAGACATCATTTTTGCAGCTATTATTACTGATACGATTTATACAGATGATATAGTTCTTAGTTCTGACACTATTAAAGAATCTCAACTACAACAGGTTGAGGAAGTTTCAAAATAGATAGAACTACACATCAATAACAATAAGACTGAGCTTACGGTTTCCAATCAACTAAAAAAACACATTATATTATCAAAGGATGCAAATTTGGAATGTGTAAATGACATAGAAAACTGGGATCATGACTAGAAAGCTCAGAGAGGTGATAAAGTAAGAACTGAATTGAAATTTTTAGCAATGAACAAGATGTCTTGCAATATGGGAGTCAAATCTATCTAATGACCTGGAAATACAATTCTCTAGAGCGGCAAGAGAAAGCATATGGGTGTATAGATTTGAATACTGGACACTTACAAAAGTAATAAAAAGCAGACTAAGTGGAATGTACACCAAAACATTAAGAAAGGTGAAAAGATGATGGAGAATAGGGAAGTGTGGAAAAGACTGGTTAAGGAATCCAAGTGCACTTGACATGATGCATAAGACACATGACAATGTGTGTGTGAATGTGTGCGTGTGTGTGTGTAAGAATGTGTGTAATGGTGAGGACATAATAAGAATCCCAATTGGACAGGTCAAGGGTAATGCCAATCATTGCTTCCAAACAAAGACAACCATTATCATCAGTCTAGAGGGTGAGAGGTTAGAAGTAGAAGAGAAGGAAACAGTGAAACCATTCTGTTAAGAGTAACAGAAACAATAAAATCCATCAACTGAGATAAGAACTTCACAGCTTGAGGCTACAATATAAAGAAGCAAAGGAGGAGGAGAGAAGACTCATCATAGACTAGCAGAGCATTGAGGAAGGTTAAGTAGCATAGAAGATGGCAGAAAGAGAGAGACAGGAAGTGAGCTGCCTTGCAAGCAACTGCGCATGGATTTATGAAACAGCTGCTGGGAAGCACAGTGGTCAATTTATCTTCTCCAAAAGTTAAGGTCAACACTCAGCTCAGAGTCACCTGCAGTGATGATTCCATGGATTCTGACTATAGACACTCCAAGTCCTTTATTTGTCCATCTGCACCAGCTAGGGGATTTGATGGAAAGGAGTTCAGCTAGAAAGAGACTCAGCAGGTGGTCAAGAAGGCAAGAACTGGTTCAGCCCCAGGACCAAGTGAAATATCTTACATGGCATATAAGAACTGCTCAAGTTTGCTCCACATATTTGGTAATTAGGATCCTACGGTTGATTTAAAGAAGAGGCAAGGCAGCACAGCTGTGGAGGTATACAGAAGGAGTATGGATCCCAAAGGAAGTCCAGCAGGTGGCCAAGAAGGCAAGGATGGTCCAGCCCTATGACCAAGTGAAATACCTTGCATGACATATAAGAACTGCCTGAGTGTGCTCCACATATTTGAGTAGTTAGGATCCTGAGGTTGATTTGGAGTAGGTTCAGTTCCACTGCATCTTGGCTCAGGCAAAAAAGTGTCTTCTACAATAATCCTGGGCCAACCAAATCCTTGCAAGTAGATTTGGTAGACAGAAACTGAAAGCTCATCAAATATGGGGGGGGGGGTTGTATATCTTTCTTTCTTTCTCTTTCTCTCTCTCTCTCTTCTTGTCTTGATGTTGCATGATAATTGTGAGCAAGTGATACCCTCCAGAAAAGCAGTGTCATTCATTTCCAGTCTTCTGCGTAAATTTATCTGTCCAAAGGGGAATACAATCTTACTTGGAATAGGTATCACTATGAATCTTTCAAAATATTTAAATCTAACTTGTACTGCACTTCTTAAAGAGCATCCAAAAAGAAACATTTTGATACCCCATTTGTGAAATTTGGGTAAATATTTTAGGAATAAGTTCCAGAAGCTGGACTTTGCTTGACCACTGCTTATGCACATTAGGATAGTGGGAAAAAATACCTCTCTCAGATTGTTCTAAGCTTTAGCTCACTTTCTGTGTTCACGATGCTTCATCAACCAAAAGGAGATGGAAGCTTCGGTGGCACCTGTGCCCAGCGTCGCCTTCCTGGCACATGTGAAGACATTCGAGCGAGATCGTTGCCTGTGCCGCTGAACTGGCTCCTGTGCAGATGGCATGTAAAATACACTATTTTGAGCGTGGCCGTTGCCAGTACTGCCTGACTGGCCTTCATGCCGGTGGCACGTAAAAGCACCCACTACACTCTCGGAGTGGTTGGCGTTAGGAAGGGCATTCAGCCGTAGAAACTCTGCCAAATCAGATTGGAGCCTGGTGTAGCCATCTGGTTCACCAGTCCTCAGTCAAATCGTCCAACCCATGCTAGCATGGAAAGCGGACGTTAAACGATGATGATGATGATAATTTGAATAGTCAGTGAATTGGCTGAAATATTGCCTAATTGGCCTAAATGAATAATTAGCCATATTTGTAATGTCATCTTTGAAACTGAGGTGATAATCAGCTTCAAATTATGCAAATTAATAATGTCCGTGGTATAGTAGTTGCCTATTATTTTTCAGGTTCTTGAAAATGAAACTGGGGAGATGTGCAATTATTTAAATATTCATATAAATCCTCTCTGTTGTTGCATGTAACAAACAGATTTTATACTCTTTTACTCTCTTTGACTGTGGCCATGCTGGAGCACCGCCTTTAGTCGAGTAAATCGACAGCAGGACTTATTCTTTGTAAGCCTAGTACCTATTCTATTGGTCCCTTCTGCCGAACCCCTAAGCTACGGGGACATAAACACACCAGCATCAGTTGTCAAGCGATATTGGGGAACAAACAGACACACAAACACACACACACACATATATATATATATATATATATATATATATATATACATATATACGATGGGCTTCTTTCAGTTTCCGTCCACCAAATCCACTCACAAGGCTTTGGTCGGCCTGAGGCTATAGTAGAAGACACTTGCACAAGGTGCCACGCAGTGGGACTAAACCCAGAACCATGTGGTTCGTAAGTAAGCTATTTACCACACAGCCACTCCTACTTCCAAGCAAATGCTCTCTTCCTGTTGTCAACCCTCATTATGTTAATTTTTATGGTGTTTACAGACGTAACTAAATCCAAAAGTACAAGCCACAAGGACTTGAGTTTTGCCATGTTTTGCCTGAGATTTTTGGACATGATATTATTTCAATAAAATTTTAATGGACTATTAAAAATAGGTGTAGATTGTGGAGTTTCAAATCAAGGTGCCCACGTAAGTTGAATTTTCTGTTTTGACGAATTTTTCCAATTATTTTTCCCCCACAACCTTGATAGGGAAAAAAGCTTTTAATGAAAACAAAAGTTTTTTCATTTATTTTTTCACACACACACAACCCTGCCTCTGGACTAATTTTGCTCAAATTGTTTTTGAACTATGCACTTAAAAATGATGGGAGGAGCCTTTCCAGTAAAATAAATATTTGAAAATATTTTCAGATGAAAAAGTGTGTGATATAAGGGAGATTTAGCTATTGTTTCTAACACATCTCACGATTACGAGGTACCATTCTCAGAAAATGCATGTAAATCTAGATTAAAATAACAAACAAAATGTGAAAACTAATTCCTTTAAAAACATTAATTGGAGGCATTAAAAATATCTGTAACTTACAGCAAACTCATTACTAGGAGAGAGAGGGAGGGAGGGAGGGAGAACCAAAACAAATTAGCACTACTCTTGAGTATGTAAACATTACCGCAAATTATACGACAGTACTTAAAATCGGAAAAAAATAAAAATTACATAAGACTTTAATAATCTACAAAATAATATTCATTGCACAATATAATTTCTATTGGTGAAATTTGACCAATATTTCTCAAAGAAAAATTAAATTTACATATACAAGAATATCTGCTAGGTAAAATTCAGACGTTACTCTCCACACGTTAAAACAGCGAGAAGGAAAAAACAATAAACAACAATCTCAATATGACAACTCCATGCTAATTTTGGGCCCTAAAAGACTTATGTAGCTCAATTTGGTGCATTTTTCATAGAAACATGTTTACTTAGTAATTAGTTCATCCATTTCTTGAAATTCTGGCTCAAACTCGATATTTGAAACCTTGGATTCGTATTCCATTTCAGCACACACTGTGCAGATACACATCAGTTTGACAAGTAGAATCACTATGTGTTAATCCTATATGAGTGGAGGCGCAATGGCCCAGTGGTTAGGGCAGCGGACTCGCGGTTTCGATTCTCAGACCGGGCATTGTGAGTGTTTATTGAGCGAAAACACCTAAAGCTCCACGAGGCTCCGGCAGGGGATGGTGGCGAACCCGGCTGTACTCTTTCACCACAACTTTC